>NW_008795932.1:1920995-1974874 GCF_000699145.1 Aptenodytes forsteri
CCCCCAGCCTGTAGTGATACCAGGGGTTGCCCCGACCCACGTGCAGGACCCTGCACTTGGCCTTGTTGAACCTCATGAGGTTCACAGGGGCCCACTTCTCGAGCTTGTCCAGGTCCCTCTGGATGGCATCCCGTCCCTCTGGTGTGTCGACCGCACCACTCAGCTTGGTGTCATCTGCAAACTTGCTGAGGGTGCACTCGATCCCACTGTCTTATGTCATTGATGAAGATATTAAACAGTATTGGTCTGAATTTGCTACATTCAGAACAAGAATCAGCTACCTACTGACAGGCAGCTGTTTCTAGTCTTCTGTTTCTCAGTATTTCAATGTTCAAATGTCATAGAGCTTTGAAGGGTGGAGAAAGACTGTTTTAGTTGGGTGCTTGAAGAGCGATCTGTTTAGTTTGGAGGAAGGCTAAGATATGACCTGTTAAAATGAATGGATGTTTCTACATGGAGAAAATAATTAGTGTTAAATTCACTGTTTTGTTAATGAAAAACAGTCAAAATGGAAACCAGGCAAATTCAACTACAAATAAAGCTCTCGCTTTGATCCATTAGACTTAATAACCATTGGAAAAATCTGTCAAGGAATAGATTTAATAACCATTTTTTAATGTTCTCAGGACTGGATGTCTTTCTAGAAGATATGCTTTATCTATACACACACCACCGCGCTCAATATAGATTCTACTGAGTGGGAACCCATGACACGTGGGAGGTTACGTCCAATAGTTAAATCATCTTGCTAACCTTAAACTCTGCTAATGGTATAATGTTGCAGTGGGTTCACGGAAGAGCAGCACAAAGTAGTTTACAGATTGAGAGAATTAATTTTTGAGATCAAAATGTTAAATATGTACGGTTTGGCACATGAAGACGTGAGAACATAAATCTGCAAATATTTATAGATGTGCTGGGAATATTTAGCATAATTGAAAAGGTTTACAACTGGGAGAAGTCAGATCAGGACAGTTCTTGGAACATGTGAAAAGAGCTTTTAACAGTAAGATGGATAATCTTAATAATCTAAAGTTAGTCTCAAAAGCTTCATTTTTAGAGAATTTAATAAAAATTAAGTTGAATTAAAGAAACCCTATTGAAAACACAGTAGCACCAACAAAGATACGCTAGATCGTTGTTTTGCTATGTTGCGCTCTGTGTTTGTCAGTGAATTTTGGAGAATAGGGTTGTCATCTGGCACGCCATTGCCTGTCGTCATTGCCAGTGCTTCTCTTCACTTTCTGACGTCTCGTTTTGAGTAGGGATGCCTGTTTAAAGAAAACAGAAAAGAAACAAATAAAAGTGTAGATGTGAAAACACTCCATGATTTCAGTTGATGGGGAAACTGAGCTGAGTCAGGATGTAGATAACTTGCCACCCCCCCCGAGCGTTTCTTGTTTAAACTGACTTTAAAACTAAGCTAGAATCAGAACTGCAGTAAGGTTATTCACTGAAGTGAGCCGTCATTAGAGCATGGCAGCTGCATCTGGTTTTTAATACTGTGTTAAATGTTACTGAAGAATGTCCTCTGCTGTCATTTCAGAGTGGATTGGAATAGTAATCGCAATACCCCTGAAAGAAATTTCTAGATCACAGTGTAATTCTCTCTTGCCTTAAGTTCCCATGGCCCCAATTTTGTGACTGTTTTTGGAATCATAACTGGCATTGTAAGATTTAAAAAATACAGCATCATTCATCATGTCACTAACTTTTGTTTGTGTTATATCCTGAATTCTACAATACAGTATAACAGAAATTAATTTATACAACAAATCTTCAAGACACTGTTGAATTAACTCAGTTTTCAGTAAAAAATTAAGAATTCTTTTTTTTTTATTGTTTGAAATGAGTATTGACTTAAATTTGCATGTTATTCTGGGACCTTCAGATTATAAATCAGTCAACTGAAAATGTTTCCTTGTAATTCTGTATTTTATCTGTACAACCTTCTGATGTATAGACTTCTGTGTTACTTGTAAAAGAAAATCTTGAACATGAAATTTATGGTAGATTTTTCTAAAGAAAACATCATGTACAAATAAGGAAGATCATTGAAATGGAAAATGTTTGCACCTTGTGATTTTTAGTATTCTTCCACTTAGGCTCTGAAACGGTTTGTTTGACCCAGGCTTATTTCCTTTCCATTAGCGGTCAAAATGACAGACGGAAAGAAGAGTAAAACCCTTTCAAGAACTTTTGTTCTTTATCCTAGCCTCTATATACAGTCCAGTACAGCTTTAATTCATCTTCATTTAATTTGGACTTTTAACATAATGAAATAATTTGTATATCATTCAGTTCAGAAAAGACAAATGTTGTGTTTGTGGTGTCTGCTGTATTTTTCTGGATAATTTTATATTTTATTTCCTGGGGAAATGAAATTTATATGATCACTTTAACTGTTTCCCCCTCTCCCCTAGGTAAATTTGGCCTAATTTCAGCCCGCTTCAGGGAAAGGTTAAATATGTTCCTGCAGATTGGTAACTGGACAGAGAAGAGATATCCTAATTTATGTCGCAGTGAGGAAAGGCAGAAGCAGGGCCTCTGCAGTTGCCTGCTCTGTTCCCTGTGCCAGTTGGCATGGATGAACTCGGGGCCAGCCAAAAACATTGTGCTGCCCACTGTGGTTGATGGGACGGGTGTGGGTAGTTTGGGGGGTGTACAATGAGGAGATAGGAACGTGGATATATGGGAGTTGAGAGTTTTGTGGTGCAATAATGTATTTCTGCCCTGCATCTTCCAGAATAATCCATGAAGAGTGGATTATTTGGGCTTTGCAGAAATGGGAAAGTCTGTACTAGTTCATACTGTTTTCTTAAATGCTTGTAAGTCCGTAAGTATGTGGAATAAAACTAGATGATGGTTTAATTTTGTGTGTGTTAATGTGTGATGATACCATGCTATCTCAATAGATGTTCTGGAGGAAAAAAAAAAAACCACAAAACCAGAACACCCAAACACAAACTGACTTATTTTACATGCGTTTGACCCAAACTTTAAAAAGGAGCTAGTAACAGCAAAATGATCCAAAACTTCTAAAAAGACTGGGAAGCCACTGATGACTCTGCACGTTGTGTGAAATGTTGAAGATGGGTTCTCCGTCTTCTCTGGGATCAATGGTAACTAACATCTACTTAACTAGACTTAGAGGACTCAAAATCCACTCAAAGTGGATTTTTTCCCCAGCAACTCACCCTGTACCTCCCTCCCCAATCCACTAAATATTTAGTGTAAACTTTTATATGGTGATAGATAGTTTGGAAAAGTAAGAAGAAATTGGGTAAGTGTGGGATAATCTTTCCCAGTTCCAGGAATCAGTGGCTTATGACTGATACTTCTCAGCCAAAAATTTCAGTAGGTCATTATGGTATATAATTTAATCATCTTTAGATCTATTTATTATTTTGAGTGTTTCAAGTTTTTTAAAGCTTACGTACTTTTTTTAAAATTAATTTACCTAGTATGGAGTCCAGAGTTGATGGCCTAAGATTTACTCTATTGCCTTAAAATCCTTAAAACAATATGACATTGGAAATTTGTCTGATACGGAGCTTAGTTTAAGCAACAGATTGCTGCCTGGACTTACATGTAGCCGTTCAGTAAAGTCATGTTGCAGTTCCTTTATCACACTCGCATGATTATGATTTGCCTCTCAAATCTCATTTACTGACACTTTGAGATAGGTTCTTGAATTCCTATCTTGCAAAGGATGGCCTTCTGTAAGTTCACCTGTAGTGAAAATTGATATAAATAGTTAATTTGGCTTTCTTGCTAACTCTTTGTTTTCCTGGAACTTTCACCTGGATCATATCAGCATCATCAATTCTACACAGTTCTACTGACTGTGGCATGTTAAAAAAAAAAAAAAATCATGCTAGTTTTCAGATCTTTAGCAAATTGCTCTTTAACGACTTGAGGGTTTCTTTTTTTCCTTTTTAACTTCATTATGGTGTTACCTCTAATTTTCCAGAGCTTATGCTTTGTCTTGGTTTCCTTACTTGGATACAGCTTCCAGTATTTGACGATTGCTGTTTTAATTAAAATATTTTTGTAACCTTTAATTGTGTTTGTTTTTCGTTGCTCTAATAGTCTCTTTGATACTGTCCTGTATTTACGTTGAACATCTAATGCTTTTTCTACAGTCTTAATGTTACCTTCAATCTTTTTATACCTGTATCTTATTCTTCTAAGTTTTCAAAGTACATTAATAATTCTGTAACTTTGATTTTTATTAATTAAAGATTTCCCTGGAGAATTAACTTAAAATTGACAAAGAAAGAGTTGTTTCCCCTACCTGTCTCTTTTGTGTAGTGTTTGAAGAGGATGAAATAAATGTCATGATGATGAATAATTTTCACCGCATAGCCCAAGAATTCATATTTAGGAATTTTTGGTATTAGTGATGGTGTTGAGTCCTGAAGGGCTGCTGCTTGTATAGGTCCCTTATATTTATGGCATGAATTGTTTTATTTACAAAACTTTGGTTCTGCTGCCAAAAGATATTGGCACAAGGCTTGAGTGTTATTTCAGACAATTGGGAGAAATTGGGAGAAATTTCTATGGCAGAAATAAAAAATTCCTTCCATGTTGAATGTTGTAAACATAGGCTACGCTAGAAGTCTCTCTTGCAGATCATAACTTTGTATCTACTGGAGAGGCGGAAGTTTGCTGTTTCTTTACAGGTCTTGTCCCACTCTCCTAACGATGAGATGGAAGCCAGGCTTTTTTTTAATTCTCTCTTTTTCATTCCTTACTGGTAACAGCATAGCTACCGACTCAAATACTGCCCTTCCAGTGATTTCTTTCTTGTGAACTGTTAAGGAAGGGAGTTTCTAGTAAGAGCTACGACTCCTTATTTGTTCTAAACTCTTGAGTTTTGACGTGTTTGCTTCAGGCACTCAGCTACCTTCATGCATTCTTCTCTATATTCAGTATTCATTGAGGTTTTACCCAAAGAGAGTGAAAACCCTTAAAATACGTATAAAAAAAGCCTCCACCCCCACTTTTGCTTTTTACTTTTGCTAAGAGACGTGCTACTGTCCCCAAGCAGTGCTTGCTTGTCATTTAGGGCCTGATTGCATATGACATTGCTATCACTTTTGTGACCTGAACCTTAACCTCCCATTTTTGTCCTATGAGTGTTCCCGTCTCAACGGTTTGCAAAGTAGCGACACAGTTCCTCCTGTGTATGCTCTGAAAATGATATCTCTTGATTTTCAGAAGAGAGTTGTGTTATGAACCAGAGCCCATTTCCAAAGTAGAAGAGCGGTTCTTAAACACTTGCACCTCTCGAGTTTAATTGCCTTTGGAATGGCTGGCATTTGAGTTTAATTGTAAATTATTATGCAATAGGATAAATATACTTGGTTGCCTGAGACACACAACTGTGTCTGACTCAGTTTGAATATGCGTATTGTTCGAAGGATGGCTCTGACGACTCTCACCTTACCGACATTCCCCTCTCTTCCCTCTTGGGGAGCTTCTGGTTTCATGTGTACTCTCTCTCTAATGCTGCTGATGGGTTTTACTTCTGACATCGAATACAAGTTACTTTTCCCTTCTTATTGATTCTGATAGCAATTATATGCGATGAGATGATCCATAATCTTTGTACAATGGATATACTACTTTATACTGCAATTCACAATGACAAGTCACCTCATTTTGTTGTATGTGCATTTAAACTTCAAAGTCATTAATAGCTAAAGCTAAATTGTAGTGATGCTTAAGGCTGGGATATTTCTCAGTTGTTAAGTAGCTTATTAGGAAGTTTTGAATTTCAGAATAGACTGATGCATTATTGCAGCTGTATGATTGTATTTGGCATTTTGGTATCTGGTTCTGATATTTTTCCATGTGTATTATATTATAATCACTCAATACTGCTATTTGTGCTTAGTTTTACAAGGAAGAAAAGTTTATAAATAAGAATAAAAATTTACAATTAAAAAACTTTTAATTTACAATTAAAATCTACAATTCACAAGTTTCTTCTCTGTAGCTTTGTCAGTATTATTTCCTGAGGTTACCAGAAATGCGGTTGGTGTATTTATACTGAATGCTTCTAGGGAAATTTGGATTTGAAGGGTAGTAGCTGACAAATATAAGGTTTTCTGTGAGAGCTGCCTATGTTTGCCTTTCTTACAGAAGGGACAGAGTTGTGTCTCTCAGAGTAGTTGATATAATGGAAAAGTACTCTCGTTGCCAGCCTGCTTTGGTCTGTAGACAAACCAGCTATCATAGTAAATGGAATTGCTCCCTGACACTGGGCAAGGATTTAAATTTTTACTTGTAAATTTGTTTCTTAAAAAGACAATGTCAAGGTAATTTGAAATAATAAAACTGTTTCATGTGAATGCTCAAAGAACTGAAAAAAATCTGTGGCTTTTTCCATAGAAGTGAAACTGAAAGCTGCAGAGTGAGAATATATACGAGTGATCAAAAGCTATAGGGCTTAATATTGGGCAGGTTGTAATTGCCGCGGAACAACTTCTCTTTAGGATATACGCTTCTGTCTAGTTTAAGTAAAAAAAAAATAAATTTCCAGTTATTAAAAAACAAAAGGTATTTCTAGTAAAAGAGTAAGATGCTCTTATAATTGGAGTAGGGTATAAAACATATGTATGTGGATGTATGTATACTTATATTTATGCATCTATGTTTATATTTATGTATAATATTAATTCTGATATATGTCTAATAATTCTGTGGTGTGTTATTGAAATTGTGCTATTCTTTTTTCCCCCATCTGAACAGCACCCGGCAATGCCATCTACTTCTTGATGTCTTCAATTCTACAGAACATGAGTTGACCATCAGTGCTAGGAATAACGAAGATTTAATTCTGCATGCTGGGGAATGTCAGCGGTAAGTGCTTTCAGTATTAAAAGGGCTGTGTTTTTAACCCTGTTATTTATTTATTTCTATGCAATTGATGATATTTGGGGCCTATATTTCTTTTTAAACATTGTACAAGTGTCAAGGAATGTAAGAGTTTTACTTTCTTTAAGGTGCGTCACTGAGGTCTAGCAATATCTCATGTGAATTTATTTTGGCTATGAATCTAGTAGTACTGAAAATAAAATACAAAATAGTTGGTTCTGAGGTGTACAGATGGATATAGCATTGACTCATTTTTGTGGAATGTTTTAATATAATTTTCCTGCGCTCTGAACGTAGTTCTGATGTTAAGACCTTTTCTCACTAGTTCATTATCCTTTCCCAGTTTTAAATAGTCTTTTCTTTATGTAGTTCCCCAGCCATTTCATCAGTTTTCGTAGGAAGAAAACTGTAGGAAAGAAAAATAGAATTGAAGAAAAAGCAATCACAATCTCTGTGGAAAAAATATTCTAGATTAAGTAGGCTATTATGTGTATTGGTTCTTACAACCCTACTGTGGTGATATAAAGATCATTTTGTAGCAAAGTATAACCATTATTTGCCGTAATATATCTACCTAGGATTCCTACTGCTGGCTGTACCCTAGGTTGCTTGGTTTATCTCCTTCAGATGATCATTACATCTAGATGACACCATTTTAATCTTAAAAAGATGAGACTGTGGAAAAGGAAATGTTTCCATTTGGTCATGGGCTATCTGCACAGTTCTCTTCTTTGGGAGAGTTGTGCTGCAGTCTTCAATCATGAAATTGATAAACTTATTTAAAGAGAGATACTTTAATGTCTTCAAATCTCAGTCTGAATATAAGTTCAAAGTAAAAACACATCAATTGCAAGGCATGCAATTGTCAAAAAGAAGTATAGAATATGTTACAAAGCAGTAAATTCGGAATGGTTTTTTGCCTTAGTGACTCCGAAAGCACAACCATGAGAAAATGCATTGACTCAAACCAAGGCCGAATTTTCTCAATTTTACTTTATCAAGGAATGGACAAAAATATCAGTAACATACAGTGCTTGTTCCTTTTATTTAGAAAGAACTGGGTTATTTTCTTTTTCTAAAAGCAGTCTAAATACTCACCAAAATGTTAATGTTCTTCGCCGTACTGTTTTGTAATTCTGTTTTTATGTCTCTTGCTATTTCCCATCATTTTGGTAGTTGGAAAACTCCTTGAAATTTTTCACTCCCAACTTTTGGGACAATATGTAACAAATAGAAATAATGCTACAAATAAGGTTATAAAATTACTTTGCATCTCCTTGATTGAATTACTTTTATTTTCCTATGGATTTAATAATTTAAGTTTAAATATCCTTAAATCGTTATATTGTAATGGATATAAACCCTTTCACTAAGTCTTTTGAAACAGTCATTTATCAAGGCAGATTGTGTATTTTTTGCAAGTATTTAAACCTTTCAAGGGCAGTGATTTTTATTCTTACTACAAAATATTTTATTGCTTTACCCGTGGTTAGAAGTTGCACTGAGTTTGCTATCAGTTCTAAACTAATTTATTATCTATTTCTTGAATGATGAGTGCTTTTAATTGTAACAATGTGTATATAGCTCCGATGTTGCTTAGAGTTCTAATTTTTATTCTGATGGATCTGCTACAGAAACTTAGGTGGAACATACACTGCACCTTAAAATTAAATTAGCATAGTCCTCCTAGCAAAGTGCTTTTGTTAATCTTACATGGGAAAAATAAAAAAAAAAAGAAATCTTCCCCCTTTTTTGGAGCAATGGTCAATGGTTGTAGGTCTTCTTTTTTAACATAGGACAACCGTTCTCCGGAGTTTGCATTTGAACCAAGTGTTTTCAGTCCCGATATACAATATTTTTCAACAAAGCTTAATCTTAGATTCTCCTTTTATAATTCTTTCTTATCTTTGGACATTGATTTTTTTGTTGTTATCTGATTAATATTTAAAGAGAGGCTCTTTAGTCAAGTTAGGGTTTTTTTCCCCTTCCCTGTACCTTCTTGATTCCGTCCTCATTCTTAATGTTTTCCTCATTCCACTTCTATTTAAATTACAACTTTTTTGCCAGCTTTGGTCACTCTTGCTTCCTTTTGTAATTTACTCTCCCTCCATTCCTCACCATCATTTTGAAATCCCCTGTCCTGACAAAGTGTAAATAGCAGGAAATTGTTTTCTTTGTTCCTGTTCTTATTGCTGGAGACACTAAGTGTTTTCATATTCTCTGCCTACAGACCTACAAAGAAGGATAATGCTGCATCCTGCTTACTGCTTGCCTCTTTGCTTCCCACTTTGTATGTTTAGAAAGTAAAATAACTTGGAAGTCTCTGATGTGTTGCTTCTCTTTTCTATGTTACGGAGCCGTTGCTGTAGAATATGTTTTTCCCTCCTCTGCCTGGTGAGAGGGAATTTGCAGGGGATTCTTCCATTGCTTTTATGTAAAATGAAGAATGGTGATGGAAGGCTCTGGATACTACACTTATTAAAGCACTCTCCGTAACATATTTGATTTATAACTATGGTCTACAATTGACTGTGAAGCTGGATATGGGGAGGGTGTAGGAGGTGGAAGCAGAAATGCCAAAAAAAAGTCTGGGATCAGCAGCAGATCAGTGGTGGGCATGGTGGTGTTGGGTTGACGGTTGGACTCGATGATCTTAGAGGTCTTTTCCAACCTTAATGATTCTATGATTTTATGATCAGTACTGGCACTGCCAAATCTTGCTGAGTGCATGCAGGGCAGTCCCTGGTATCCATCTTACAGTATCCGTATTATTCGGTGCATTCCAGCCCCCTCCTGTTCTCTGGCTTATTTGTGTTTATGTAAAATGGATCAAATGCATAGAATATTACACACCCCTTTTACTTTAAGGTCTGAAGTGAAGTTTGCTTCAATTAACCTAGAGATAGGGAAATAATAGCTGTTACAATAACACTGCATGCAGTATGAAAAAATGGTATTATACTATTAAGGAAAAGTGACATCCTTTAGGCCATTAAAATAATACCTGGAAAATATATGCCTTTTTGTACAGTAAGATTATGCTGCTGACTAGTAAAGATTCTCGTTTTAGCTTTCAGCAAACCTTAAGCTTACAATTTACTGTAATTTTTCAGCCATTGATTGGGAATATTTAGTGTGTACATTGTAACTGTTCTCGGATATGTAGGTAAGTGGTGCTTCTGAGAGGTGACACTCTTTTCCCTCTATTCTAGGATAGAGGAATAAATGTTTTGCTCCCCATTGTTTTGTAGTAAGAAATGATAATTTGGGCTCAGTGATTATTTTGTTCACTCATTTTTCTGTCTTTCATCATTATATTTTCTGCGGACACACAAATGGAAAGGATCAGCCTTTCATTTTTTTCCTGTATCCCAAGGTGTTACTTAGCGATCTTCATACTCCCCTTTTTGGTTTCCATAGGATTTGAAATGTTCCTTTGTGTCCCATTTTGGGACAATTAGTGATATATTTTACTTTGAGGCCTTTTGTTCTCAGAAGATTGCGGTGGTGAGGAGAGAACTAAGACTCATTTGGAGGAGAGAAGGAAAAGAAAGGAAATTTGCCTTCCCTCTCCTGTGAGGTAGCATGTTGAAGAAAAGAGAGGGGCAAGGGTTTTGGAGGGTGCTTCGATGAAATCCTGAAAATATAATTATGTTTCATTACAAAGCTAGATTCAAAATCAAATTATTTTTTGCTGCTTTACATGTGCAAGAGGTTTTTTAAGCACAGGGAAATATATTGGACAACTGGTGTCCTGGCAAAAAGTTGTCGGACAAGTTACTCTGCTGAAGTTCTGGCTGCAGTGAGGGATGCTGAGTAATGTTTTTATTAACATCTTCAGTTAATAAAAAATATGCTTGATATACCACACTGTGGTGTCGACATGTTTTGTTAATCTATCCGATTGAACATCACGTGATGATGAGGGAAACAAGTTCTCTGATACATGCTATTGGAAAGTTCAGCCTTCGGATATTTTGCTCGACTAGCAGAGCCTCCCATCTGCAAAGCTGTTTCTTGAAGTAGTCAATTGCACACTGTTGAAGGGGCTTTGCTATGAATGTGGAAATGTTTTGACTGCAGTCAGCAGTAAAACTGAACTTGTTCATCACAGCGATGTGGCATTCAACAGGTTGTTCTGAAATGGAAGAATATAGCAGACAGCTCTGGGAGGAGAATTGTATTATGTATGTTAACAAAAAAGTGTTGCCACTAGCAGTGATTTTAATTTACTGAAAAACTTAGGTATGGTAATTATTGTGTTTCTTACTTGATTATCAAACCATTAAAATTAAATTTCATGACAACCCTCATTTATGCGTAAATCACTTCATAATTTATGGTAATGGTTGTTATGTCATTATGTGCCCCAGGATATCTCATTTTGTACAACATACCCTGCACTGCCTTTACATTTCTATTCTGTGCACAGTGTGTCTGGCATTCGGGAACGGCAAACATCATCGTCAGTGGAAGATTTATCATGGTGATGGTCTGAGTAGATCAATCCTTTCATCTATCCTTGTAGTGCAACACAACTGAGTTGTTAAAGTCTTCCATGTATATGAGGCTCCACAGTTGGTGGCTGTAGAATTAACACTTTTAGGCATTAGAGTTTTCAGACTGGTTTGGCCTTTGTGTGAGGACTGTAGGGATCAAAGCTTGGGACTGCGCAGGAATAGGACTGGAGTGAGGAGTTAAGAAATGCGGAGCAAACAGGCCCTTGGTAAGAACAGGCTGGAGAAAAAGGGTCAAATGGTGTCAGTCATGGAGGAGCTGTGAAGGATCTCTAATCATTCAGGCATCTTCCCAACCAGAGAGGATATCTTCTCCACTAGATGCTGGAATGAAATCTAAAATTTTTTGAGAGTTGTAGTTCCTTGAGAATAGTAAGTAGCCCTGCAGCTTCTGAATAGGTGTATCACTGGTACAGGCCATCATAAATGAGGAAATCCTTTTATTGGTAATTCAAATGGCAGAGGCTTTCGTGCAAAATTTACAAGTTCTGACAAGTACTGGTGATCCATGTGAATGCCGATGTGAAATAACATAATGGATTTTTTTTTTCTTTTTTAATTGGGAGTGGCATAAGAAAAAGTAGGCTAAAGAAATCCTACAGTAGCGAAGTCAACACTCAGAATTTAAGAAGTGCCAAGCTTCTTGCTGGGTCGGCAGTTCCTACCTTTTAGCAGGGTTATAGGGTTGCATGAATGAGTTCGCTTATACATATTCCCTATTGTAAGTTTTGTTGTTTGGTTTTTTTTTACAAAGTCAGCAGAAGTATAGCTATTTTTCTCAGTTTTGATAAGTGAACTTTTGTGTGTATTGACTTCACCTATTTTCAAATACTTTTTTTGTTAAATTCTAATGAGTCAAGAATAATTAAAGAAACATTATTATTTTCATCTTTATACCTCTCATCACATAGTGTGGTGTTTCTTTCATCCATGGAAAGTAAAGAATTTTTAAAAGTCCTTTGTGTGCATACTATTAATGAGGGCCATTGACTACTGCTTAATTATTTTATTTAAATGTGTTGATTAATTGAGCTGTGAAGTCTGTGATGTGGTATACTGCAATTTCTGCAGTATTAGTTAACAACGCACATACACATTGAAAACATTTTGAAATAAGCCCTCTTCCAAAGGGTATGAGAATTAAAAATTCTGCCCCTTTTTAAACCATAAGTTCCCTTAATAAATTTATTGTCCATGTGTAAGTAAATCATGATTGTTATTTCTTGTAGCTGCCAAGTGAGTGTTTAATTTGTGCTTTTGTTTATGACAGGGCATGTTGTCTGTATGAGAGATTAATGATTTTTTCCTTACATTGCTGTTACAGTTTATGTGTTAAAGACAAAGCTGCTATGACTAAGGCTTTGCATGCTGTCATCGAGAGAAAATAAAATATCACAGCAATTTCCCTGGGTCTTCGTCTTAAATCCATGGCAAGCTGGAAGTTTCTGAGATACCTTCAAGTCAAATTAAAAAATATCAAAGGTTGTATTAACTAAAACATAAAAATCACCTGCTGTTTTCAGGGTAATCGTTTTTATTTTGTCTTTTACTTGACATCTGTTAAATACACATTTAATTCTTTTAAGGCTTGCCTTTTTTTACTAATAGCCAAATCAATCTTTAAATATAGTACATAATTTTGAGTGAATAATTAGTTATTTTCAACAAAGAAATTGGAAAGGACGTGTTTGTTTGGGTAGGAAAGGGTGATTTATCTAGCACTGGTCCGATCCACGGTATGATCCAGTTCCAATAGCTATATTTATTTCAAAGCACTTTGCAAAAATTGGAGATGTTACAGGAAGAATCTGCAAAAATTATAGGCTGAGAAAATAATAAACATAATAATAAAAAAATAAAGAGCAATAGAAGGAATAATAAAGAGAAATTTCAGTTTTGGACTGCTTTATAGTTAGAGCACTCAAGGAATTCCTGCGCTGAAATGGGGCATGCTTCCCATGCAAAGTTAGTCCAGGTGCTCTTTTGAGGGTCCCTTCCAACCTTGGCTCTTCTGTGCTTCTGATTCTTTGGTAAGGTGCAAAGGCACGATGGGTGATTGCTGGGTGGTTGCGAGTCCTCAGTGCGAGTGTACTGCAAAAAAACAAATGTGGTCTGAGAACAGGCAAATAGAAATAGGGAATAATAAGTGAGACTTATGACATTCAGTTCTGGTCACATTTATACAAGAAAAAGGAGATCAAATGGTAGAAGATGCAGATAACTGATGAAAATAACATAGACATTGACTTTGGTTTGATAAGCGCAGTAAAATTTAAAAGGGATTATTAACATATTCTATGAAGTCGAGGGCAGAGAAGGGCTCTCTTTTAAAGGTTATGGGAGGTGAGGACATCAAGAAAAATTGAGCTTTGAGCTGTCTGTGAATATGGCTAGAAATGAAGAGATTTCCAGGCCTCAGACATCATCAGATTGTTCAGCAATCTCCCTCACAGAGAAGCGGAGGCAAAGAACCTGGCTGCTTCTAAGGTGTCCTCAGCAGAATTGCTAAAGACCTGCCTGCAATTGCCGCATTTTCCAAGAGGAAGACCTTTTCCAGTGTTCTGTCCCTGTAACTGATGATGGGAAAACAAATGCCCTTGTAGGTTTTACAGCAACAAATATGTGAATAGACGCCTGTTCCTCCCTCCGTTCCCTCCCCAGTACAATATCATCCTTTTGTTCTGAAGATATAGTTATGGTGTATTTCTATAGGCAATGTGCAAGAGAATCTCTTTCCTATGATTTGCATTTGAATTTAGCATTTCTGTTTCTGTCAAAAACACACATATTTGGAACACAGATAAACCTGCCTTCTCTAATTGCTGGTATGGAGACTTCCCCTTCCCTCAGGTTTGTCTGTGTAAGGTGTTTCTCCTCTCCCCCAGCTTCATTTGAAAGACTCAGTGTATTGCTTATATGAATTGGAGGATGCTACACTGGGTAGGCAACTGGTTTGGTATTATATGACTTCTCAGATGATCTTTCTCTTCTTCCCACTTCTTCAAAAGTAGGTCTAAGCAATTTGACTGTTTTTCCAAATTGGGGGTGGCTAACTCACTGGATCTAGCCTGCATGGCAATTTTTCTGACCTCTTTGAACATTGACTTGACATCAGGAGACCCAATTTGCACTATTTCTAATATTTTCTGTGTACAGCTAGGGAAACAGGAGGTTTGTGAGTGCAGGTGAAGTTTGTCTCTGACAGGATTTATTAAGTTTAATAGGGTACAGCATAAACATGGCTAGATAGGTTGGCCCTTATACAAAATATTACACAGATATAGTACGAGTTTGCTATCCTAGTTTTACATGATCTATAAATCACTCAAAATCCAAAATAGTCATCTTAATTTTCCTCTTAAATTATAACTAGATCACAGGTTGTAGGAAGTGCAGGGTTCAAAAGCTCTCTCTTGAAAATGTCAGAATAATGATTTCAGAATTCAGATTTAGAAATTATTTAAAAAAGAGCTTTTTTTCCCCCCATAGAAGAAACCAGACTTTTTCCTTCCTTCATTTCTTCAATACTTGGAAAAATTATTTATTTATGGAAATTTTTGGATACTAGGCACATTTGTGGAAGCATTCGACAAAGTGCAGGCCTATTAAAAAATTGGCTGAAGTGCTAATATTTTTAATGGGGTTTTCATTTTTGTGCAAGATACGTGGAAGAAAAAGTAAGAATGTAAGAAAATCCATAAATGTTTCTTTTGTTAGATAACAATGGAGCAACAAGCTAAACGGGAAAAAACGCTGCTTCCTGAAGGAGGTCATAGTTGAAATGGCTTGTGCTTGCCCTTTACTTCACACATTCAAGCCAATAGATTCGTATTGTGGTTTTAGAAAAATCATGTTTCAACATTGATGGATGGTGGAAAAAAGTGGAGAATGAAGGTGAACATTATCAACCTTTCACTGGGCATTAGTCCCCTCATTAGAATTAAATAAAAAATACCAATATTCACAGGAAGAAATGATTCCATGGAAAATTTGGGGGTTGTCTGTTCTTTTTCTAGTGGACTTTCTGAACATTAGAGAAAGGTAAGTAGTATTAATCAACATTGTTTTTTCTACCGATGTTTGTCAGTATTTCTGTGAGATGGAAATTTAATCACAATTTCTGTTTTGTCCCGAACCTACTCAGTGGTCAGCACACCTGAGATAGGCTGTTGCTGTCTCTCTTCATTTAGTAAAGTCCAAGATAGAAACCTAGGAATACGAAGTGAAATGATGATAGCCAACCACAACGTAAAAAGAGGTGCCATCTAGATGAGCACAGACGAGTAGGGAGGTGCTCATCTGCAGCTCTACTAATATAGTTGGCGTGGCCCAAATTTCTGTAAGACTTGCTTTGTAGTCTAAATTCAAGGTAGGCTGCAAACATTGTTATTGCAGAGGTTATTTCATAGTTCTTTCTTATCTAGCTGAACGTGGCACTGCCTAAGGCATGATAGGCGAAGGGAGCTGTGCTGTGCTATGCTGTGTGCCTGGGTGGGAGCAGGGTTGCAAAAAGTTGTATCGCTTGCACGCTTCTGTGCTGCAAACATGAGTCTTTGTGGCCAACTTCCAGGTTAGCCCTGCTTTGAGCGAGGTGTCTGAACTGGATGACTTCCAGAGGTCCCTTCCAACCTAAAATGTTCTTTGATTTGAAAATCTACCCACACATCGATAAACTACTCTTTCTTCTCAAAGGCAACAGTGTTATGGGCACGTGCCCATATGAATTGGGTCCTCTATCACTTTCTTTTGTACTCTAAGACTCTTTTCTGTCTTAGAATCATAGAATAGTTTGGGTTGGAAGGGACCTCTAAAGGTCATCTAGTGCAACCCCCCTGCCGTGGGCAGGGACATCTTCAACTACATCAGGTTGCTCAGAGCCCCGTCCAACCTGACCTTGAACGTTTCCAGGGATGGGGCATCCACCACCTCTCTGGGCAACCTGGGCTAGTGTTTCACCACCCTCAGCGTAAACAATTTCTTCCTTATATCTAGTCTCAATCTACCCCCCTTTAGTTTTAAGCCATTCCCCCTTGTCCTGTCACAACAGGCCCTGCTAAAAAGTTTGCCACCATCTTTTTTAGAAGCCCCCTTGAAGTACTGATAGGCTGCAGTAAGGTCTTCCCGAAGCCTTCTCTTCTCTAGGCTGAACAACCCCAACTCTCTCAGCCTTTCTTCATAGGAGAGGTGTTCCAGCCCCCTGATCCTTTTCGTGGCCCTCTTCTGGACCCACTCCAACAGGTCCATGTCTTTCTTATGCTGAGGGCTCCAGAGCTGGACACAGTACAACCAAGTCTTCTCAACATTTGTCCTATTCTGTCTTTTTTTTTTTCCCTCCAGAGGATGCATTCCTTTTCTTAGCCTTTCTTCCTTTATTTTTCTGCTGTTACAAATGGTATAGTGCCAGTTTATGGTAAGGCTCTTGGCCTCCAGACTCATATATTACTTTAAGTAGTGTGTTTTTGGGAGTAGCATGCACAATCCTCCTTCACAGGTCCAATTAGATGCATTACTTTTTCTGTTCACTCACATCTAAAACCTGGTGCCTTGTATGTTCATCTAACAGATGAAAAATTGCCGTGGAATTTATTTTCCTGATAAATTGCTCTAATATGGTGTTTGGAGACTTGGAAATAAGGAGTGAAGGGTATCTGGATATGTAGAACCTTTACAGGTTGTAGGTTCAAATGGTGAAGATAACTGAATAGTTTTAGTCCATTTCCTGATTAACCATTATCTTTATTTTTGGGGAAAAAGTTACCTAACAGATCTCAGGATGTTTTTGTTCATGCTGCCTGTAAAAGAGTGAGCATTTAGGTGTAGGTACAGCTCCAGGTCACACCTGGTTTGATCGATATCTGCAGATAAATATATTAATTTAGCCTATAGCACTCTGTATTTAGGAGCATTTGCTGTGTTTTGTGGCTGTGGTGACATGGTGACTGCATTAATGGGATGAAAGAAGATTGTCTTGAGTGGCTGCCAGTTACGTCTGCTTTAATGGCCAAAGGATTTATTAAAGTTACACTCCGATGTTACACTGATTTGGCTTTCTGCCTGCTCTCTGATGTTCTGTAAAAGATCATGATGGTACAGCGTAGATTTCCTGAAGTTGGAAATGAAAATACCCAATTCCTATTAATTTATTTTAGATGATCAAAAGTATAATTAAAATAGCTGGTTTATGAGTCTTTCCTTCAAAGAGGACAGTCATTTAAAATTAGTGCTTTGGCAGTGTTGTGGTTTAACCCGGCAGGCAGCTAAACACCACGCAGCCGTTCACTCACTGCCCCCCCTCAGTGGGATGGGGGAGAGAATCAGGGGAAAAAAAAATAAAATTCATGGGTTGAGATAAGGACAGTTTAATAGGACAGAAAAGGAAGGGAAAATAACAACAACAACAACAACAATAATAATAGAATATACAAAGCAGGTGATGCATGATGCAATTGCTCACCACCCACTGACCGATGCCCAGCCAGTCCCCGAGCAGTGGTCACCGCCCCCCAGGCAACTCCCCCCAGTTTATGTACTGAGCATGACGTCACATGGTATGGAATGTCCCTTTGGCCAGTTTGGGTCAGCTGTCCTGGCTGTGCCCCCTCCCAGCTTCTTGTGCACCCCCAGCCTGCTCAGTCGGTAGAGCATGGGAAGCTGAAAAGTCCTTGACTAGTGTAAGCACTACCTAGCAACAACTAAACCATCGGTGTGTTATCAACATTATTCTCATCCGAAATCCAAAACACAGCACTGTACCAGCTACTAGGAGAAAATTAACTCTATCCCAGCCAAAAGCAGGACATGCAGCTTGAATTTATTCTTCAGTCTTGACATCCATTTACTTCTTCCTTCATTAACTGGAAACAAAAGCTAAAACAACAGTGATCTGAAAAGATCACTGAAACATGTTATGTAAATGCTATAGTATATAAAGCCTGCTTTTTATGACATTTTCATTTTGCAGCTATAAAGATGTCTTCAGAAGTTGGTTTGAAGTGGAGTCTTTTGTTTTCTTTTTTTCTCCTGATGCCACTGTACTAACTGCAATCATAGGCAAAAAGTTGAAGCCTTCTTTGGAATAATGCAAGGATTTATAGGTTCTAAAACCAATATTCTGATAAGTTTGAATGTGATGTATGATTTGTCCCACACAAGTGTATAATCTTGGGGGGGAATGGGGTGGTGTTAACTCCATAGTCTTTCCTCTTAGGCCGCTTTCTCCACTCCAGCTCGCTCTTTCGGTGGCTGGATCTTCCCAAGGGAGAGCTTTACCCACGTTAGCTTGGTATGCTCTTAGTCCACAATGCAGCATTTGAAGCATGTTTGCTCAGTTTTGGAAAACACATACGGCTTCTAATTTATTTTCTTACAGTTGACAGCTGTAATAAAAATGAAGAATTCTGCTCTAGCTTTGGATTTTTAAAGAATAATAGTTCTCAAACAAGATCATTGGAGTTGTTTAATTTTCTGGCCCTCAGAAGGACTGTAACTTGAGGGAGAGGAACTCTAAATCTGAATCCTGTAGTACTTTGATTTCTATCTAGTGTGGTAGGTGTGTTTAAAGCCTCCATACATACATTTTTTCAATTACTCCTTGTCTTATATAGTGCTTTCAGGCTATGAATGATCCTGACATTATGGAAACATTCCAGATTTAATATGTTGAATTGTAGGTGAGTACCCTCAGGAAAGAGGGTGACGTGTAATAAAGAAGGTTAATTACAGGTTTCGTTCCTTTTTTTTTTTTGTGTACATCTGCATCGGATAAGTGTGCTGAATTGGGAAAGAGTAAACACGGTTTTATGCAGGGAAGTTGTAGCTCATAAATCCATTGAAGTTCTGTTAAGGAGCTAACAAGCTTCTGGGTAAGGAAGATCTAATTAATATAAATATTGATATATGGCAGAGTTCCTCACCAAAGGCTGATAGAGAATCCAAGCTGCTGTGGCATAAGAAGGGAAAGTTATTAATTGGTTAAGAGAAAGGTGACAGAGGAGTGAATAATCAGTTGTAGAGATCAAATCATCATTGGAGCCCTTCTGGGATCTGGGCTGGGCCCCGAGCTGCTCAGCCTCTTTGGAAACGGTGTGGGAAGAGGAGTGAGCAGTGGGCTGGGAAGGTGCCCGATAGTAAATTCTGGGCTGTAAAGGGGGAGGCTGACTGCGAGAAATTACAGAAGGACAAGGTGATAAATTGGCAGGGGAACTTCAGTCTTAATAAATCCAAAGTGATGAACACTTTGGATGGAAAAAGAATCTGAACTTTAAATAGTGAATGATGAGCTCAGAGCTGTCTTTTACCTCTTAGGAATTGGATGCAGGTTTTAATACATCTATGAAAATGCTGCCCACGGCTCAATAGTAGTTGAATACAAAACAACCATCTTTTTGAGGACATGTATCAGTGCAGAGTAGGATGTTTTCACTTCTTTGGTACGATCTCACCAAATGAGAAGGTGATACTTGGAAACTATTTAAGTTGAAAGGAAGTGCTAGGAAGAAAATATTTGCAAAAGTGAACCTAGTATGAGAGAGGAATGTAGCTGCTGTTACACTTGAGGGGGGAAAAAAGAAAATAAAAGCAAGCACACATTGTAAATGAAAGAATGAATTATAAACCTATTTCAAGTTTAATAGCTTGAGATGATTGGTAGTATCTTTTTTGGTTTTTTCCTTTCAATTATGGGATTAAAGTTTTGCTGTCTGATGTAACTGTTGGTAAGGTGGTTAAATGGAAACTGGTTTATCATTTCTTATCTCCACAAACTAAATTATTTACTTCTTGGTGAAGGTTTTGCAGATCTCTTCCTGACTCCTGACCTGAAGGTTTCTGGAGTATTCCCACACATACAGTTGATGCAGGAGTTGCACTGCTGAAGTGCAGCTTTAAGGAGAGGAGCTGGTAATGGGTTGGAGCCTGTTTAGACTAGATTATTTGGGGATGGAATAGAGATTTTCTTCACTGATGACAGGTGCTCTTTCAGATTCTTCAAATACTCTAAGATATTTCTCTGTTCCCCAGTTGCTTATTCTCCTCTTCCTTTCAGAGTCTTCTTTCCCATGAATTGTGCTGATGCCAATCAGCTAGTCATGGGTCTGTCCTTTAACTGAGAGGGGAAAGCAGTGGACAAGCAGGAACAGCAACATTCACTTTAATATTTTGAAAATCAGCTGAAAGCATTATAAATTACATGACAAAATTAAAAAGTATAATCTGGATAAATTCAGGTATGTAACGAAACTAGATATACTCAGTATAACAGAATAGAGTGGTTTGTGTGGCTACATGCCTTTAATACAAAAAAAATAATTTTTCCTCTGTGCTGTATAAGTCTAGTGGTTTGTGGCTACATGCCTTTAATACGATTAAAATAATTTTTCCTCTGTGCTGTATAAGTCTCCAGAAACTAATCTTGTTTTGGAAAGAATCTACTGAGTCATTGCTTGCATGAGGAACTCTTTCTCTCAAAATTACTCCTGCTATATAACAGTTTACTAGGACATCTGTATTTTTCCTGAAGTGTTTATTCGTTGTCTTTTTTTTCAGTTCAAACTGAAATATATGTCAGCTCTGCAGAACACATGGCGGAATATGAATTCTGTTAATAGTTGCTGTGAAACGTGTGTGGTAAAATCCCAGCCATGGATGTACCTCAGCTAAAACCTTTCCCTTTGACAAATGAGGATCTAAGATGTAAATTATACATACTGATCACCAAAGTTTCCTTCCAGGGTTACTTCATCAGGGAATCTTTGTCCTCAGCCCTATCTTTTACATCAAAATGGTGTTAATGAGTTGTGCATCTCCTGATGAGTTGGCAGAGCTTTCGCAGCTTCAAGGAGATCTAACACCTGCTAATACCAGTGCAAAAGCTTGGCCGCTAAGTTGCCGAGACCACATTTAACCTATTTAAGTCACAAGCTACCATTGATCTGGTTTTCGCAGTGTGTTCTCTTGAGTGCTTTGGTTTTAGGAGATATATTATTTAAAGACAGTTTTTAGTATTTAATTTGCAGTGTTTAAAAGGAGAGAAGCTGCCTCTTTGGGATTGATAAAGGTAACAAAATACAGTTGAGTAATAATTTATTGATAAGAATTTCTGAGCTCATAAAGAAGATCCTTCTTGTAGGATTCTTCTACTACATGAAGATTCAGTTTGGTATGAACAAAACCAGACTCGATCAAGAGGAAACTTCAAATGGTGTGAAGAGAAAGTTTTAGTGAACTGTATGCGCATTAACAGTGAGGGTAGGAGCAGTGAATGACGCTGCATATAAACCAGGTGTATCCCTGTGGTTCCGGCATAGTTGAATTACCACTTTCAGCTGGACCAGGTTTTGAGAATGGTGGTAGTATTGAACAAACCTTTCCATCCACATGCGTAGTTTGAAATCATAGAACCATAGAATGGTTTGGGGTGGAAGGGACCTTTAAAGGTCATCTAGTCCAACCCCCCTGCTGTGGGCAGGGACATCTTCCACTAGATCAGGTTGCTCAAAGTCCCGTCCAACCTGACCTTGAACAATTTCAATGATGGGGCATCCACAGTTTCTCTAGGCACCTATTCCAGTGCCTCACCACCTTCATTGTAATAAATTTCTTCCTCATGTCCAACCTAAATCTACCCTCTTTTGGTTTAAAACTGTTGCCCCTTGTCCTGTCACTACAGGCCTTGGTAAAAAGTCTCTCTCCATCTTTCTTATAAGCCCCCTTTAAGTATCGAAAGGCTGCAATAAGGTCTCCCCGGAGCCTTCTCTTCTCCAGGCTGAACAACCCCAACTCTCTCAGCCTTTCTTCACAGCAGAGGTGTTCCAGCCCTCTGACCATTTTTGTGGCCCTCCTTTGGACCAGCTCTAACAGGTCCATGCGTCTTTCTTGTGCTGGGGACCCTAGAGCTGGACGCAGCACTCCAGGTGGGGTACCAAGGAGTTGCAGCAGCACATATATTTTATTATTTTTCACAGTCCTGAAAAATATGTTATTTAGGGTCCTGATAAGAACTGTGTAGTTTTGTGTGTACAGTAATGAGTTAATGCAGGCTTGTCTTTAATGAGGGTGCTTGTGGTGGCAGTGACAGTCCAAGTTTGAAATTGGCTTTTTTTGGTAAAAACTAGAAATGGAAATGAAATGGATTTTGTGTAGAAAAAGGAGAAACCTCATATTTTAAAGCTATTCACATTGAATACTTGTTGGTGTGTATTTGGAAAAAGTACCAGACACGTATCTGAGATAATTTCCAACTGGTAAAATATATTTTGTAAAGATAACAGCTGCACATTGTATTGGCAAATAAGAGAATTTATACAAATTTTTTTACAAATATGTGTCTTAGTTTCAGCATGTCTTGTTTCACAATACAGTAAAACTATTATTTTACCGTAAGTCCTGTGGCTATGTCTTTTTTGGTACCCAGGGGTAAACGTTGAAACGTTTCACCTTTTGCTACTTGGAGTTTTTGTACGAGTTGAGCTAAATTTATGTTGCAAAGAGTAGACAAATCATGGGTAATGTCTGTAAATCTAACCTGTTCAATTTGAATAAAGCTTATGTTGAGATCTTAACAGTTCAGTGACTGAAGAAGTGGAAAGAGAATACAAAATTAGAAAAATACACATATTAAAGCTACTTGTGTAGCAGTTTACTTTCCTGCTGCTCTTTGAAAAAAAGGGGGCAGGGAAGAAAACAGTGTCTTTAAATAGCCTGTCAGGCTGCTGGTGCATCTACTTCCTTGTGTGACAGATACTGCATTTCTCATTAATGGTACCTTGCAAGTGCCTGTGGTTGCCATAGTAACTATCTCCGAGCCTTATACCTTAAATTTATCCTGACAAAGGTTATTGTGGCAATTCCTACTAATTGGCTTTTTTTGCTGCTGCTATTTTTAACTCATCCCCTCCTCCTCTGTTTAAGTTACAGATCCTAAATGGAATGAACTGGCAGAATGGCTGTGGGTGAGAAAATGCTTTACAGGGCAGGACTAACTGGCAGCTAAACTCTGCGTTTTGTTCTTCAGTGCTTGGTCAGAAAAATCTAAATCATAACTTTCAGTGGTAACTACAATGTTATCTGTTTTGTCCTTCAAATGTTTTGATATGAAATAATATAGATGCTCTTGAAACACGGTTTTGGTTCATGCAGGCTTCTACTATTGTTTATTACCAAATATTAGTCATGTTGTTTATCACCAGATATTACTACCAGCAGAGATACAAGGAAATAAGCCATACCCTGAAGACCTGAAAAGCTAATTTAAAGTAAGTCTCTAATAAACAGAAGATTGCACAGTAAGAAGAGTTAGCCTTGTGCTATATTAGCACCTAGGACAGGTGCTGCATTAGTACGAATGCAGTTACCTGGCATCTGCTGGTACAGCAGGTTGAATTAAAAAGTTATACATAGGCTGATGATATCATCATTTAATTTCCTGTAGGTGTTTTAGAGGATTACTGCTACAACATTTCCAGTGGCTAAGAACTCGCAAATTTAATTGCTTGATTGACTTGAGTTAAATTTTTCAGGCTCAGGACTGAGACAGCAAAGCAGTGAGTTGATGAGCAGTCCCAGAGTATTCATTTCATGGGTACAGAGCAGCAGAGAAGAAAAGTTATAGGTAGAATGAGGGGCTGTCAAGCGCTGTAACTTTTGATAGTGTGGAAGGAATAGTTCAGTTCTGCTGAACAGCAAGAAATGTGATTGCAGCTATGATAAGATACAAAATGTAGCCATAAAGGCGGCAACATGATGGGAGTAAATCAAACCATGCTATTAGAGGAAGGGAAGGGGCAGAGGATTGTCCGCTTTTCAGTAAGGTGAAGGATATAGATGCACATTCAACCCACTGTTTTACACAGCCAATTTCTGCACGGCAGAGTTCACCCGAAGGTGCAGCCAGCAGTCATTTGACTCTTCTTTCTTTTCGAACATATGAGAAAAACTCCTAGAACTTCACAACGTTTAAACACTGAACTTTCTCATTTTTATGTATTTGTTTCAGTCCTGATGTAGATCAGCATTTAAGTTTGGGGCACAGCAGACTTAAAAGACATAAGAAATGTTTATTCACAGTTGACTTCTGAAACGTGAAGGACGAGGCATTCAGTTGCTTTGAAGCCCAGGAGTATGTCCACTAGAACTTCTTAGCACAATTTAATTTTCTTTCCATGCTTTGTCAGAATGAATTTATAAGGACTGTAAATTCATGTCTGGGAATGGAAATTTGCTACAAGAGCTAGAAAGGTCCCTATGGAAAATTGAAAAAAAAAAAAAAGAAATGGAGATTTGGGAATTATATACCTCCTCAAGGGCTATGCAGGGGTATGTTTCATTCAGCATTGTTTTTTTCTGGTGTATAACTCCGACCAGAAACCTCTTTTTCAATATAAAAACAAAATGGAAAGCTCTGGAAGATTGTCATTGGCTTTCAGCCTTTTTAATTCTCCTCCTTCAGCTTGAAGGATAAGATAGAGGACAACTCTATGCTAAGTAGGTGGAGAGGATTTCTATCTTGTTTACAGTAAGTCTGCCTTTCATATAATTTAAAATGAAGGTAACAGAGCTTTGTGGGGTATGAAATTGTCGCTGTGAAACCAGTTCAGTGTGCTTCTGTGGAAACCTCATTCTCTTTCTTATGTATTTGGTGCTACAATTTCTAACACACTGTTGAACTTTCTAGATTTTCCTATATTCTTCACTTGGTATGCCTGAATGGGACAGAATTCAGAACTGGTATTTGCTCATTTTTGGAAACTTCAGTCATTTAATGTAGCAGGTAGTGAACTAGAATAACAAAGTCTGTCTTGCATGTTTTTTCATCCATGTGCTTAAGTACGTTATAAAAGAGGTGTATGTTGTGATTTGGGGCCTGAGAGACAAAATGGCAAGCGATTTTCTGGCTGTCACTCAGCAGGAAAATGCCAAGAGCAGAAACACAATCTCCCTTTCTGGGTTTGCTGTAGCCATTGCTGTTGAGTGCTGAATTCACTGCCCTGGCAGCAGCTGAACATGTACTACATACCTGAAGATAGATATACATGCAGTGATACCAAGAGCTGGGATGTGTAAAGAGCAGCTTGAAGATTTGCAGAAGTCTTTACTTTAAATACATCAGCAATAGTGGTCTGAAACGTAAATGATGATTTACAGTCACGCAGAAAATTACAGTATTGGTAAAGACAAATCGTTTCTTCCTGTGGTCATTCCTGGAAACAACAGAGCCCTGTTGGAAATCTAAAATTAAATATGGATTGATGAAAACAGCATTCACATGCTGTTATAATTTTTCCAGATTTTGAGGCATTTAAATTTTATATAGCAAATTATACTCATTTGCTGCATTAACGAATTTCTAGCTGAACACCTAGTGAAGAGTTGTTCTTCTTGTGTTGACTTTTCTATTGTGTTGACCATTAACTATAATTTTTGTTCTTCTGAACAATTTTAGATCTTCATTTTGTTTATAAATCCATTGACAATGGGATGTCTTTTTCCTGTATGTGTGTTCTCCCTGACACAAAGTGATTCTGATCAGCACTTAGGTTTTATACTTGCTGCTGCAGGAATTACAAAAGATTAAGGAATAATACAAAGTTATGGAAAAAGAAGAAAATATTAATTTAAGTTGCAGCAGCGAATGTGTTCTCAGATCTTTCACTTAGGCATACAGAATGTATCTA
This sequence comes from Aptenodytes forsteri, assembly GCF_000699145.1. NCBI lineage: Eukaryota > Metazoa > Chordata > Aves > Sphenisciformes > Spheniscidae > Aptenodytes > Aptenodytes forsteri. Next base: position 1,947,067 of record NW_008795932.1, read on the forward strand.
ATACGACATAGATACTAATTTTATTACTGTTGGGGAAACTACAAAAATTATTTTTGATGCTGTGATAGAATAGAATGCATTGTACTGAATTTTTATTCTTCATAAAAGACTCTTTCATCCTAAGACCACTAGAGTCAGTGCCTTGTGCCATGCCCCAGAAAAGAGGGAAATAACAGAAACAAAAAAACTATCTGTAATAACAAGATTGAATCCTGACTGATTCCAAACAGGTAGCATAGTTTTGGAAATACTGCATTTCCTTGACCAAGTAAGTGTTGGAGTATCTTGATGAATGTACATAATAAAGCAGTCTTGGAGTTTGGCTGCAGAGGGAGAGATTTTTAGGAAGAGCTATTCGTGATAACTCAGCAGAAGGCTGGCCTAGAGTGGAAACCATAGGAAAGACTACCTTTTACTAAAACACTGACCAAATCTTTGACAAGTAGAAGGTGCTGAAGAAAAGTTGAAGGTAACAGTAAGTTTCAATGGAAGTTAGTCATATACGCGATTTTAAAAGAATTTCACTTAGTGTACAAGAAGTGTTTAGTGTGATTTTTCAGAATCTGCTTTGCAGTCTGTACTAAATCCTAGATCTAGATAATTCCAGATAACTAGGCAGACTTAGAAACTGAATGGAGTATTCATGCAGTTAGCACATTTCTGTGTCTTCTTGCCATACGAATCCAATTTATGAATGACTCACCGTAAGAGGTTTGTGAAAGCTCATGGAGGGTATTGGCCTAATAAAATCTGCAACAAAAATTAATTTGTTTAAAGTGACATTAAATTTTATCTTCATCCATTAAAATATAAATCATAAGCTCCTGACAGCTTGAGCCATTCAAATTTTTTTCTTTGTATTATTAATGACAATAGATACGGTTTAAATACTCAGGAAATTTATTTAAGTCCATTTTGGTTTGGATGTGAATGCTCCATCAAAAATACTAATGAAATATGTTTTCACAGAATCTTTCACAGAATCATTCACAGAATCATTTAGGTTGGAATGGATCTTCTGAGGTCAGGTAGTCCAACCTCCCTACTCAAGCAGGGTCACCTAGCAGAGGTGCCCAGGATCGTGTCTAGTTGGCTTTTGAATGTCTCTATGGATGAAGGTTCTACAACCTCTTTGGATAACCTGTTTCAGTGTTTGACCGTCCTCAACAGTAAAAAAAGTGTTTTCTCATGTTCAGATCGGATTTCATGTGTTTTAATGTGTCCAGTGCCTCTTGGCCTGTCACTGGGCACTACTGAGAAGAGTCTGGCTCCCTCGTCTTCATTTCGTATCACATATTTATACACATTGATGAGATCCCTCCTGAGCCTTCCTTTCTCCAGGCTGAACGGGTCCCAGCTCTCTCAGTCTTTCCTCATATGAAAGGCTCCTCCTCCGCTGCCTTAATCATCTTAGTGGCCCCATGCTGGACTCACCCCACGAAGTCCATATCTTGTATTGGGTAGCCCAGCACTGGACCCAGCACTCCAGATATACCTCAGCAGTTCTGAGTAGATGGGAAGGATCACCTCCCTCGATCTGCAGGCAACACTCTGCCTAATTCAGCCAGGATGCCGTTGGCCTTTTTTGCAATACGGGCACATTACTGCCTTGTGGAAGCTTGTTGTCCACTAGGAAACCAAGGTCCTTCTCAGCTTTCCAGCTGTTTGGTCCCCAGCATATACAGATGCCTGGGGTTATTCCTTCCCAGGTGCAGGACTTTGCACTTCCTCTTGTTGAACTTCATGAGATTCCACTCAGCCCATTTCTCAAGACTGTCAAGGTCCCTCTGAATGGCAGCACAACCCTCTGGTGTATCAGCCACTTCCTCCAGTTTTGTATTAACTGCAAAGTTATTAATGATGCACTCTGCCCCATCAACCAAGTCATTAATGAAGATGTTAAACAGCATTGGACCCCGTATTGACCCCTGGGGTACACTGCTGGTGATTGACTTCCAACTGAATCTTGTGCCGCTGATCACAACCCTGTTGGCCCAGTAGTTTAGCTAGTTTTTAACCCACCTCTCTGTCCACTTACCTAACCCATACTTTGTCAGCTTGTCTATGATGATGTTATGTGAGACAGTGTCAAAAGTTTTACTAAATTTGAGGTAGAAATAACATCCGTTACTCTCCCCTCATCAACCAAGCTAGTCACCTCGTTGTATAAGGCAATGAGGTGGTTCAAGCCTGATTTTCCCTTCATAAATCCATGCTGACTACTCCTGATCATCCTCTTGTCCTTCATGTGTTTGGAAACGCTTTCCTCAAGGATTTTTTCTATCACCTTGCCAGGGGCTGAGGTGAGGCTGACTGGCCTTTAGTTAAGTATATAACTAGGTCTTTACAATATACTCTTCCATTTTTGAAAACGTTGTCCCATGCATTTTTGTCTTTGTACAAACATTATTGCTATATGATACCAAGATGTACTGTAGATATCTCAAGATTCTTAAGTGTGTTTTTGATCTACAAAAGTGCCAGACTTGGTAAAAGCACCAGACCACCGGAGAGAAAGCTCCCTCGATGGACAGTGGAGTACGGCCTCTCCAAGGGACCGAAGTGGTCCTGACAAAACCTGAGGCTCAAGACTTAGCTCTGATTAAATCTGATTATTTTACCAAAAAATGGCTTAAATCCTGCAAAAGGTAATTAACTTTATGTGCTGTGAAGCCACGCATATGATTTAAACGCTGTGATTTTGTTTCCATTATCAGAACCTGGAATCTAATGCTCTGCCTGACCTTTCCAAGCTCCCTCTTTGAATCTGGTTTTCTAACAAAACAAGTTTGATGCAATTGCTTTTTCTGTTCTGTCACTACTAAGTTTTGAATTCACCAGTAAATTGAGGAATAGAGGTCTCAAAGATAGATTTAATTCCTAAAAGTTCTGTCAAAATCATTGATGGGTAGAGAGTAAAGAGAAAAATCACTGCCCCTATTCTGGGAAAGACAGGCAGAATTTAGTGAATGTATATTTGATTTGACACCTGGAGCTTTTTGGTTGTTTGGCAGGGAACATGCGGAAATCAAGTCTGAGGTTAGAGGATAAAAAAGAGTCAACACAAATCCTTATTAAACAAACTTTATTATTCTTTCTGCTTATGAAATAACTTATTTGACTAAAAGTAGTGTTCTCTAAAATTTCTCAGAGGGAAGGATTTTGACGAAGTACTTCCTGTGCTTCCGTTTTACCTTTGTTAAAAAAGATTCTGAGTTTTTATCTCCACCTGAGATAACTTGTTATCTTGTCTTTAAGGAACATAGTAACTTGACAAAGAACAGAATCGTAGTATTTTGTACTCTTTCTGTTAAGGACCGAGTTTTCTAAGACATGATTCTTTTAAGATGCTATGTGCCTTCTGCTCCCGTGTCTTTGAAGAGCAGTTTTAGAAGTCCAAGCATTTATCTTTGCTTCCGATGGGAGTCGATCCTGAATGATGAAAGGAGTAGGAAGGTTCTCCACAGAGCAGCTGATGAATGAGTTGTGTAAGATGAGGATGCAGAAAGTCCTCCCTTAACTGACAATGATCCAGGAAATATGGTGCCAAATAAAAGTTGGTCCTTCTAGGGTCCAGCCTAATGACTTTTTGCCCCTTATTTTTCAAATCTCTCTCTTCTAAAAAATATTTTTAAAAGGATTTGTTTTGTTTGATAGATTTTTTTTTTTTTAGTTTCTTGCCTTTCAAAGATAACAAATAGTTCCAATATTCTATTCAGATTCTTTGAGCTGTTCTTTATCACTTTAAAGATGGCTTTGTTGGTGTTGCTGATTGGACATGAAATCTACCTAGTCTTTTTCCCTAGATCCAGGAAAGCAGGAGATTCTTTGCTTTCATGGTGTCATTTTCCCTATTTCATTCCTGGGTTTTCTTTACACTAGGAAAACCACCTTACTATTTTGGAGTATCTGATGCGAAATTTTCAGCATGATCAGATCTTCTCAAAATCTGTATTGGCATCTCCATTTTTATTGGTGTGCTTTCTGCAATTCACTTTAATCCATTCTGTTCAGGTGTGAACTGTGTCAGGGATTGGTGCCTCACTCTTTTGTAGATTACATATATACATATATATATATTCACAGCTGTATTTTTCACACTGGAGGTTTTTGAAGTTTTTCATCCTGTGTATCCCTTAACTTTCCTAGCCTTCATTTGAGGAATGTTGGAAATATGTTGGAAAATCATAAATTACTTGTTCAGTTCAGAGTTTTCTTTTAGTGGTATATGGTAATTAAAAACTAAGTAGAGGTTCATAACTAAAAAGTTAATTTATTAAGTGTGAATACATTTGCAATTTTCAAATGGTGGCTGTGCTTGTGGTTGATGTCTGATCTCTGAGACCAAAGATTATTAGGGTTTTAACTCTTTTTAAATTCTAAGAGATATCTTTGCTGCCTCAGTACTGTTAAAATAAAATCTGGGTTTGGTTTAAGTTGTTTTGTACCCTCTTCTCCGGTAAAATATTTTACTTTGTTTTATTGAAGAAAAATTACAAATAGCTTATATCCATCTGTGCGTGAAAACTGAATAGATGCTGATCAAGAATAAAATACGTGGATCCAAAAGAAGTTAACGGGTTTTCAAAATTACTTTATTTACTAGAAGATATTTGTTGCATCCAAATTACAGCTAAGCCTTACACGCAGGACAATAGAGGAACCACAAGCATTAGAGATACATTTTCCTTTAGTGATGGTGAGATAATACTTACAGGTATAGCATTACAGACTACCAGAGTGATCAATTCTGCATACCCATTTCTGAAGCAGAGGGATCCATGTGGCTAATTTACGTTATTGCAATCCTACATACGGTCTAAAAATGACTCGATCTCTGTTCTCAGTCATGGGCAAGTGCAACAGGTTGTTTCACAGTTCTGCGCAGTTAATATTTGTGATCAATATATAATGGTTGGTTAGCTGCTTTTCCAACAGGAGGCACCCCTGGTTTTCTTCAACATCTGCCAAGATATAATATCCTGATAACTAATGTTTTCCAGATATGGCTTCCTGACAACCTCAGCACATTCCAGTCATGCATAGCAGATGCACTTGTTTGAGGGTCTCTGAGTTGGTGAATTACAGAATCACAGTCACGCATTTATTTTCATGGAGCACGAGTTCTATAAGTTTCTCTACAGCACAAGTTCATTAGAAGAGTATGTAATGGTTTTGCAACTGTTTGTTATTCATACCTGAGTAGTTATGGCAATGTTATTAGCGTGTTATCAAACCTGCTTACTTCAAGTCATTGAATTTACTTAAACTCATTCAATTCCTGTCAGGTGACAGCAGTAAAGGTGGGACGCTGATGCTTTGTCCAAGCTCTACAACAGAACGCAGATTCTAGTTGTATACCGTGTGTACTAAATACATAAAATACATATGATATGGGGGAAGAAGAAGCGATTTTTAATATTTTAATACTATTATTTGTTTTTTAAGTTTAAAAAAGAGTAAGTATTTGCTTTGCTTGATTTGGAACCTTCTGATTATTTTAAGACCATTCAGATGGAGAGGTGGAAACTGCATGACAGATACAGAATCACATAAAGGAATTTCAGATATAAGATGTTATAGTAGAAATAATTTTTATTTTTAGTACTTTATCCTTATTTGGGTGTGAAGTACTGTGGAAATGTTTAAACTGAAATGGTAGAAATTGTAGGAATTATTCCAGGGACATGGGATTCTATTCCTCACATTAGAAAATTTAACCCAACAGCGTATTCTCTGTTCTACTTCAGTTAAAATCATAGAATCATAGAATCATTAAGGTTGGAAAAGACCTTTAAGATCATCAAGTCCAACTGTCAACCCAACGCCACCATGCCCACTAAACCATGTCCCTAAGTGCCTCATCTACTCGTCTTCTAAATACCTCCAGGGATGGGGACTCAACCACTTCCCTGGGCAGCCTCTTCCAATGTTTAACCACTCTTTCAGTAAAGACATTTTTCCTCATGTCCAATCTAAACCTCCCCTGGCGCAACTTGAGGCCACTTCCTCTTGTCCTATCGCTAGTTACTTGGGAGAAGAGACCGACCCCCACCTCGCTACAACCTCCTTTCAGGGAGTTGTAGAGAGCGATGAGGTCTCCCCTCAGCCTCCTTTTCTCCAGGCTAAACAACCCCAGTTCCCTCAGCTGCTCCTCATCAGACTTGTTCTCCAGACCCCTCACCAGCCTCGTTGCCCTTCTCTGAACATGCTCCAGCACCTCGATGTCCTTCTTGTAGTGAGGGGCCCAAAACTGAACACAGTATTCGAGGTGCGGCCTTACCAGTGCCGAGTACAGGGGCACGATCACTTCCCTACTCCTGCTGGCCACACTATTTCTGATACAGGCCAGGATGCCATTGGCCGCCTTGGCCGCCTGGGCACACTGCCGGCTCATGTTCAGCCGGCTGGCGGCCAACACCCCCAGTTCCTTTTCCGACAGGCAGCTTTCCAGCCACTCTTCCCCAAGCCTGTAGCGCTGCATGGGGTTGTTGTGACCGAAGTGCAGGACCCGGCACTTGGCCTTGTTGAACCTCATACAGTTGGCCTCAGCCCATCGATCCAGCCTGTCCAGGTCCCTCTGCAGAGCCTTCCTACCCTCGAGCAGATCAACACTCCCGCCCAACTTGGTGTCGTCTGCAAACTTACTGAGGGTGCACTCCATCCCCTCATCCAGATCATCGATAAAGATATTAAACAAGACCGGCCCCAAAACTGAGCCCTGGGGAACACCGCTCGTGACTGGCCGCCAACTGGATTTAACTCCATTCACCACAACTCTCTGGGCCCGGCCGTCCAGCCAGTTTTTGACCCAGCGCACAGTACACCTGTCTAAGCCGTGAGCCGCCAGCTTCTCTAGGAGAATGCTGTGGGAGACAGTGTCAAAGGCCTTACTGAAGTCCAGGTAGACCACATCCACAGCCTTTCCCTCATCCACTAGGCGGGTCACCTGGTCGTAGGAGGAGATCAGGTTGGTCAAGCAGGACCTGCCTCTCATGAACCCATGCTGGCTGGGCCTGATCCCCTGGTTGTCCCACTCATGCCTTGTGAGCGCCCTCAAGATGAACCGCTCCATAATCTTCCCCGGCACCGAGGTCAGGCTGACAGGCCTGTAGTTCCCCGGATTCTCCTTCCGGCCCTTCTTGTAGATGGGCGTCACATTGGCAAATACAAATACAAATACAATTACAAATACAAATACACATTGGCAAATATAAAATATTGCATATATAATGAAAAGTGAAACTGAAGGAGATAGAATGCAATTTCTTGTCATCTCTTAGGTGTGGAAGATCCACCAGTACCAGTGTGCTTGGGCACTTTTAGGAATTTAGTGGATCTCAGTTCATGTTTGGAAGAAGAGGTTTTGCAGTCCTGATTTCCATACTGTCTTTTGGTGAAAGATTGAGCCTTGGTACCTCCACTGCATGTGTCACAAAAATGACCGTGTCAGATCCAATTAAATACTGATTTAGCCATAATGCTGTATGTAACTGAAGCCAGTAGGAAATTGTTTCAGTAGAATTTATAAGAACAGGGTGCATACACTGAATCTGAAAAAAAGTTGTAATTTGCCATTAACATATTTTACTCTGATGAGCTAATTGAACAGTTAGACTGAAGCATGTTTAGCTTTGATATAGGCTCCCAAATGTTCTGTCAGTACCTGGCAAGCCTACCAAGTGATCAGCGATGCCTTGCAGACTACCTGTGGGCTGTGTGTTGCATGTCATAGTTTAGCTCCGTATCTACTATCAACAATACTAATGCTGTGAAAAAGTACGTAATTACAATTCTGTAGTTGAAAATACATTGCATTAAAAGCTAACCATGAATAGAATATGCTTTTCTGAATCTGCTGAAAAACAAACGTGCTGAGAGCTAATCACGTGGAAATTCATCATTTTTCAAATCTGGTTCAGATCATACAAATGAAACCTATTCACATCTAAGTGTAGTGTCTAATACGTTTGCACAGAAGTAATGATCTTGCACAGAAATAATGATCACCTACAGGGTTTTAAAATCATTTAAAGTAAATAATACATATTATGGCAGCATTCTGTTGCTGGTCTGGCATTTTTTTTTTTTTAAATCATCATTTACTGTTTCATATTGCATTGCACTTTTTAAATGTTTTTCCTTGCTTCAGTTCAGAAATAAGTCTGACAAGTTTCCAAACCCAATCTTGTTCTCTTAGTGTTTAAAGCAAAACTAATTATTGTCAAAGGTCTTGAATAATGTGCAGAACATGCTGATAAAGAAATAAATTACATAACCTAGGAGAAACAATACTTCACTTTTCAGAAACAGTTTTAGAAAACAGTAGCAACATGCACAAGATAAGATAAAAAAGCAGCAATACGCTCAGCCAGAGTTTTCTGACAAGCAATACTGGAGCCTCTGCTGTCATTAAACTGCTTTTGTACCATCCAGGTAAGCAAAGAGGGTACAGAACTGCCTTCGGCCAGCAAGTGAATTATGTCCTATTTTAAGAAATTCCAAGTAGACAGTATGATCTTTGGGGTATTGTGTCTGGGTAATGGATTAAAGTTGGATTAAACCTAATTTTTCAGACAGGAAAAAGTTGTAATTAAGCAAGTGCCTGATCAAAAAAATGTGTTCTGGCCTGACGCTTAAAAAATCAAAGAACCTAAATGGTCTACAAGCTTAGGAATAATGTGTGTCCGTGGCCAGAAGAGAGGTTGAAGGCAGGAGACCAGGAGGTTCATGCTGAAAACTGTAGTTGTGTGACAAGAGCAAGGGCAGAGTTTTGCATAGGTTGGATGATTGGATCAGAAGTGGAAACTGAAATTGGAGCCCAACAAGCCAGACATAAAAGCATGGAAAAAACCAAAGTTGCCACAAATTAGACATTTTCTAGTAGGAATAAAGTGTTGTTCTCTCGACTGCTATGTAAATAAAAAGTAGCAAGGGTCAGCTGTGTCAAACACAGCACAAGTATTATAGATGATAATGATGCAGACGTTCAGATTTGATCTTGATGAGATGTTTGTAATCCTTGTTAAGACTGCGAAATGGAAGAAGCAGGGATTAGGTTGGAGAGCATCAAAAACTGATCTAAGGAAATGAATTTGAAATAGTAAGTTTGTATAACATTCAGTCATTTCAGATTTAGGCATAGAGATTGTGTTTGGGGATGGAGAAGATAAAGAGCTCGAATTTCTTAGACTGGAAAGAAACTTGCATTATAAGGGAATAATCTAATAAAATTGAAATGTAGAAAGAAAAATGAGTGAAAGAAGTGAGAATGTAGGAACCTACATTCCTATGCAACAGGAAGGTTAGTGTTGCTGAAATAGCAAAAAACATCAGAGGAGAGAAGGGTTCAGGAAAGAAGCGTTAATCTTAGCGTGTGCTTAAAAACACAACACTTTTGTTTCATCGTGCTTGTTAGTATGGAAGAGAACGAAGAGGATAATTATGCTTATAACCGCTCCAGGTCTCAACAGTACAATTATCCTCTTGCAGCTGCAGACTTCCCTCTGACATACACTACAAGACTGGGCTTTGTCTATGTGGTCTGTGTTTATCTGCCTTCTTAGACTGTATGTTCCTCAGGGTAAGTCTGAGTCATCTTCGAGACCTTGGTCTGCTAAAGCAATAAAACATCTTTCTTGTCTATAAAATAAAGGTTCAATTTTGCACGGTGTGCCAGAAGAGCGATTATATTTGACAGTTTCAATATTTTGATTTCACACCGTGCCCCATTTTGAATTGCATCTGTCAAAGTAAAGGAAAGGTTTGCTCCTACAGAGCGTAATGTCTATAAGACATGATAGTCTTTATTATGCTGCTCAGCAAATTTGTATGTTTGTCTTCAGCTTTGTCTGCAGAGGGCAAAGAATCAGTTTCATTTTGGGTATGATTAAAAAAAAGAATCAATAAGGAATTAAATGGTCATAAGTCCGATAAGGCCTGATTACGATGGAGAGTTGTATTACAGTTTTCTACCTTTTTTTGCTAGGTAGTGAAATGAAAGTGCAAGAATTAGAAGTAAAAGTTGTGGAAAGTAAATAAAAAGAAATACCGAAATAAGCTGAATTACTGTGATTTAATGTTTGGGGTACATGGCCTGCCATTAGTTCTGTCTTTTCTGCTTGCACTCATCCGTAGTAATTAACTTAAAATAACTTGTTTTGAACATTCTGGCATAACCTCAGAAAACTGTTTTAGTTGTATTGGTAATTTGCTCCTTATGTCTATTATTTTAGCCTTTTACATTGGAGAACACTTATTATTACATGATGTAGTGGCTTCTAGATAAAAGTGATAATGAGACTGGTCAAGGACTTGGTAGCCGCGGTAAAGACAGGACACTAATTAATTACTATGACATTATTTATACTCTTCAAGCCTTTTCAAACCAATATCGACTCTTTCAAGTTTCTTGCTGTGAAGTCTCTTAAGTATCCCCCTGGTTTGTCAGGACAGTGTTAATGAAGGCAGCCAGTGTTTTGGCCTGTTAATCCAACAGGAGCTGCTGCTGTTGAAGGAGCAGTAGGGCTTCTTTGATGTGCTTGGAGGTAGAAGGAGATGAACAAGAAGAATCGGTTAACACACACGTTTCAAGCTCTGGTTTAAGTGCTGAGAGTAGCAATAAACAGAAGGGAACACTAAAGAAAAATCTGCTTTTATGACTAATCTTTGAAATGTTTCAAATTGTAGACAGTTGTGTGAAAGAAAATGAATTTAATGGAAACAAGTGTAAGAACTAAGAAATGCTTTATCTTTTAAAAAAAGTATACCCATTTAACATCATCCTGAAATTCACTTCATTTACGTAATAAAAGAATTACAGATAGTTACTGCTGTAACATGGAGCATTTTGAGGAATAAAGCTTGAGACCTTGAATTTCACCAAGAATCCTCTCTGAAACCATGGTAAGGTACAGATTTGATGAGCTTTTAGTAGTCTGTTACTGAAGTGATTGTTGTCAATATTTTTGTGATACTAGAGTCAGATATGTGCTCAAAAAGAGAACATGAGAATAAGAAGCTTTACAATTCTGGTGGAGGAGAGCTGCCTGCTAATGAAGGGTGAATGGATGCCACATACTGAACATATTTTGAGTTCATGGAGGTGTTTTATAAGCACTGCATGGTGATCTGTTGCATGATAATCAGCAATCTGAGAGAATAATTGAAGAGGATTCTCTGCTTTTTTTCTGAATCCGGCAGAAAGTCATCCCTGAACCCCAGTTTAGGAGGGACTATGTTATGTCCCAAGTCTTAGTGATTCAGGATGCTGCCAGAAGATAAATGATACTGAGCTTAGATGCACTAACTTCTATGACCTTCTCAGATAAAAAGAGAATAGAACTTTTACTGTTACAGCAAATTCTTCATCCATCTGAAGTTTAATGATGCGTGTTTCATCTGAGATATCTCGGTGTATTACAGTTAGTTTTACTTACGACTCTCTGAACCAGCACCCTCCTAGTTGCGTGGCAGAATTTAGCACTTCAGGAGATTCCCATTAGAACCCAGTTTCCTATTTATTAAGTACTCCATAAATAATGTGCTTTATTGATACGGAATATTGTTGAGTAAATTGGCAACCTTAAACACTGTAGTAATTGAAAGCCACAGTAAAATGCAATTCCACAATCATTGTGATGATTGGGCTTTACTGTTAAAACTCTCATTAGATTAAGTTGAGAGCTCACTTTGAAAGCTGCTTGGCGATTCAGAACAGCATACCTATACGAGTTTACTTGTCTTCATGTTATCTCATGTTACCTATTTATTCGTCCCTGGGTGCTCAAGTGCTAAATCCTGCAGACTGTGTTCATCAGATGTAATCTATTTATTCGTCCCTGGGTGCTAAAGTGCTAAATTCTGCAGACTGTGTTCATCAGATGTACCTACTGGGTTGTACTCAGGTGTTGACCTGGAATACGTATTACATCTGCCCGGTATCAATTCTGGGTGCATTAAGTAGCCATGTATAAAAATCAGCATTATAAAATTCCTTAGGGGTTCCCTTTTGTGTCTTGCTCCCCTTCTCTCTCTCTCACTTATTCCCCAGTTTAACCTCTATTTTCCTCCTACCCCTTCACCTTAAGCCGCTCCCTATCTCAAATGAACACATTTCTGAAGCAAAAGAAGATTTTCCTTTTTTTCCCCTCTCCCTTCAGGTAATACTTTGTGTAGATGTTGGGAATAACAGAAGGTGGGAGATTTCCTTGCAGAGAATTCATTTTTGTGAAATTGTTTGAAACAACAGTATGAAATGAATGTACAAGAAAATTTTCAGGTTTTGTGAGGGCAGAGATAATGAGCAGGAGATGATCCCACAGGTTCTTGTGTACATTTCTCTTCCACTGTGTTAACATGTTTTCTGAGCTAACTATGCTTTATGTAAGCAATCTTTCAAGTACTTGAATGTAAAAAAAACCCAGCCCAACTCTGCATAACTTCACCTGATAAATAGAAATGCTCTCCTTTTGCAGATGACATGAATATTTATTCCTGTAGAGCAATCTTCTAAATGTTTTTCAGCCCCTTTAAAGTTTGGGAATATTTTATTTATTATCAATTGAAGATTTTTCCCCATTGCTTTCTAATTATTTATTAGTAAACATACCTGGAATCAGCAACTATTAGAGGATAGACATTCTGGAATAATTTACAGGCTGGCTTTTTGCCCTTCCAGTCTTTCTAAGTAATTTGAAGACAGAATTGATAATTTTATGAGTAAGGTTACAGAATCACATACACAATCATAGACTGCACGGAGACTGCACAGCCTCTTTGAGCGACCTCTTCCAGCGTTTGACCACCTTCACAGTAAAAAAGGTTCCTACTGTGTCTAGATGGAATTTCCTGTATATTGGTTTCTGCCCATTGCCTCTTGTCCTGTCACTGCGCGCCACTGAGAAGAGCCTGGATCTGTCTTCTTTACTCCTTGCCCCCTCTCAGGTATTTATTCACATGGATAAGACCCTCCTGAGCCTTCTCTTCTCTGGGTTGAACCGTCCCAGCTCTCTCAGCCTCTCCTCCTTGTATGACAGATACTCTCATCTCTTAATCATCTTCATGACCCTGGGTTGGAGTTGCTCCAGTATATCCATGTCTCACTTGTACTGGGGAGCCCAGCATTGGACACCTGATGTGTCTCAACAGTGCTGAGCAGAGAGGAAGGATCCCCACTGGCAGTGGTCTACTGAATGCAGCCCAGGATGCCACTGGTGAGAGGAAGGATCCCCGCTCTTGACCTGCTGGCAGTGCTCTACTGAATGCAGCCCAGGATGCCACTGGCCACCTTCACTACAAGGACACATTGCAGGCATATGTGCAACTTGTCCACCAGGACCCCCAGGGCCTTTTCTGCAAAGCTGCTTTCCAGCCAGTCAGCCCCAGCCTCTACTGGTGCCTGGGGTTATTCCTCTCCTGAGGCAGGACTTTGCATTACGTGATATATTGCTTATTGCAGCTGGAAGCTGGGCTCCGTGACCCTGGAGAATCTTTCCAGCTATAGGTTTTAATTAGACTAAAGAGAAGAATAATGATCATACCTGCTCTATTAATTTTTTTTTTCTCTAAGAGATTAGATTCAACCTGTAGCTTAAGTATTTTCTCTATTGATATAGGATGCAGTGGAGCCACAGAAGCATGCATTTTTACATCTTAGGAAATAGTGATGCAAAAGGTCTTTATTTCAAAATGCTGCTGTATTTACTTTTAAAAGGGAATACAAAACACTGCACATTTTTGCCATGTAGTTTCCTTTTATTTGTTGCCTTAGCTTTATTTTTAATGAAAAATCAGTCAGTTGTTGATTTGGGATACCAGCTCAAACCTCATTCCTTTCTTTTCGCCTCTTCATGTTTTTGAGTGGTAGTCCTTAGTCTTCAATATATGCCTTATTATTTTGACCTACTAGGTTAAGTTATAGTTATTGTGTTTTTAAGAGATTTTCATTAGAATATGACTGAGTATCTTCTTATCATAAATGTAATGGTAGACCATTTCAAAGCTATTTTCAAGTTATCAATATTTGAGTTAGAGTTTCCAATTTAGAAGAACATCTTGACTTGCAGGAAGTGCTAGATAACTCTGAGTATGTTTTCCGTATAAGTAAGTAATCTGTAGTTGGGTGGTACTCTAAAGCTTATCTGTGGGATGCTGCAATTTATATTTTCTTCTCAGAGACAGTATTGTGTTTTAATTTTTCTTTCTGTCCTGACTTCTGGTAGTGTTGCATTAACCTCATCTGATGTTTGATGAATCTTCTACCAATGAAGAAAGGAAATGGAAATTTGACATCTTGTGGAAAGTGTTGTTTTCTGGGTTTCAGTTAACAGTAAATCAATTCAGCTTTCCTGTTGTTGTCCCCAATTAGATAAGTATTCTACAGAGCAGAGCCATTTATGTCTATTACGTCAAGAAAAAAGATTTATTTGAAAATATATTTGCTCTTTTCAATGTTTTGTTAAGATTTCCACCCACATAAATATATGATATTCCTTATTTTTAATACATGGTGAGTCATCTTACTTGAAACAATATCGTAATCAGTAAAAAAAAAGTACAGATTTTGATCAGGCATTATTAAGCGGGTGCTGCAGACACTTTCTATCCTGAAATGTGCTAGAAGAATTTTGTTAATATCCAGCAAAAAAACTAATTTATTTTGACATGCATCGATGTTTGACTGTATTGTCCTTCAAGGATGTAACAGCCAAATTCACCTCATTTAATTTAATACATAATTCTTAAGGCATTTTGTAATTTCTCCCAGGAAGTTATTCATTCATCCAGTTGAAGGGAAATTCTTAAAACAGAGAGGAAAAAGCTGTTTTAGTGTTCATGACTTGTTTTAGGTCATATTACCCAAACTTAACAAATCTTACCAGTAACATTGAAAATGAAAATCAAATATAATTACTGAGGAAAGTAGTCTTTCTGTACATAGATTTAGCTAAAAACATGAAAGAACCTCAGGACACGACGGTGGTAAATCTATTTTTAAAAGAGAGCATTGCTATTTAATGAAATGCTGAGCCCGGGGAATGTAGTCAAGGATAATCAGAGGCACTTATCACCTTTGACAGGCTGCAGTGTTTCTTATGGCTTTGTTTCAACCCATGACTTCTTACTTTGGTAATCAAATACTTTCTGTGCCCAATTCTAGGGAAAACATTAAAGTTTTAAAAAAGCATAGTAAGAAAAAAGTGTAGCTGGAGGGGATGGGAGAATGCTTGAAACATCAGATTTGAAATATTTAGACTCCTTAGAGGTTCAAATCCCAGGAGGATTGACTTAGTCCTTCATCTTCTGCAAGCTAGATAGACACAACTTGATGCAGAATCATTGAAGTCCCTAAATTGTTGTATCAGTGAATCACTACTGGTGTTCAGAGCATACTTACTGATGGTCTTGTTAGATTGTTTTTCAAGGTCTACAAAGAGGAGCTCTCTGTCTTGTGATATGATATGCTACCAAGTGTAGACCTGTCATTGTGTTTTAATTTTTCTTTCTGTCCTGACTTCTGGTAGTGTTGCATTAACCTCATCTGATGTTTGATGAATCTTCTACCAATGAAGAAAGGAAATGGAAATTTGACATCTTGTGGAAAGTGTTGTTTTCTGGGTTTCAGTTAACAGTAAATCAATTCAGCTTTCCTGTTGTTGTCCCCAATTAGATAAGTATTCTACAGAGCAGAGCCATTTATGTCTATTACGTCAAGAAAAAAGATTTATTTGAAAATATATTTGCTCTTTTCAATGTTTTGTTAAGATTTCCACCCACATAAATATATGATATTCCTTATTTTTAATACATGGTGAGTCATCTTACTTGAAACAATATCATAATCAGTAAAAAAAAAGTACAGATTTTGATCAGGCATTATTAAGCGGGTGCTGCAGACACTTTCTATCCTGAAATGTGCTAGAAGAATTTTGTTAATATCCAGCAAAAAAACTAATTTATTTTGACATGCATCGATGTTTGACTGTATTGTCCTTCAAGGATGTAACAGCCAAATTCACCTCATTTAATTTAATACATAATTCTTAAGGCATTTTGTAATTTCTCCCAGGAAGTTATTCATTCATCCAGTTGAAGGGAAATTCTTAAAACAGAGAGGAAAAAGCTGTTTTAGTGTTCATGACTTGTTTTAGGTCATATTACCCAAACTTAACAAATCTTACCAGTAACATTGAAAATGAAAATCAAATATAATTACTGAGGAAAGTAGTCTTTCTGTACATAGATTTAGCTAAAAACATGAAAGAACCTCAGGACACGACGGTGGTAAATCTATTTTTAAAAGAGAGCATTGCTATTTAATGAAATGCTGAGCCCGGGGAATGTAGTCAAGGATAATCAGAGGCACTTATCACCTTTGACAGGCTGCAGTGTTTCTTATGGCTTTGTTTCAACCCATGACTTCTTACTTTGGTAATCAAATACTTTCTGTGCCCAATTCTAGGGAAAACATTAAAGTTTTAAAAAAGCATAGTAAGAAAAAAGTGTAGCTGGAGGGGATGGGAGAATGCTTGAAACATCAGATTTGAAATATTTAGACTCCTTAGAGGTTCAAATCCCAGGAGGATTGACTTAGTCCTTCATCTTCTGCAAGCTAGATAGACACAACTTGATGCAGAATCATTGAAGTCCCTAAATTGTTGTATCAGTGAATCACTACTGGTGTTCAGAGCATACTTACTGATGGTCTTGTTAGATTGTTTTTCAAGGTCTACAAAGAGGAGCTCTCTGTCTTGTGATATGATATGCTACCAAGTGTAGACCTGCCACAGCCAAAAAAAAAAAAAAATTTCTCAGGGAAGTCTGAGCCCCCATCATTATCAGGATTTCCACTATATTTTTCAACTCTTGAGAAGCATGAAGTATGTTAAAGTAATGGTTGTGCTGTGATATGGCTGATTTAGTTTCCATCAGGAGTTGGAGAAGAATCCATTAGAAGATCCACATGGACAAGGTTTCTGATGTAGTGTGATCAACATTGTATGTGTTCTCTGCGTTCATAGTAACGAGGCACGCTGGACTACATTGAGTTGTTGAAAATTACTGGTTTCTGCCTTAATGCATCTCAAATATGTTTATCTTTATTCTCCTTTAGTAGTACATCATTAGTAAAGAGTGGAAAAGACATGCACCAAAGTTTAATTTCAGTTAATAAGTTCTAATAAGTATACTCTGAACACGAGTAAAGTGTTCACTGATGAGAACTGCATATTCAAGATTACTCCTACATCTCAAGCCATTTTAGCTTGAGTATAACTTGGCGTAAGTTGACACTGAAAAAATGTATAGAAATAGCTGTGAACCGGTGGCAACACCTTCACATTTGTCAGTAGTATTTTCCTTGTTGGAAGCTCTTTGTAGAGCTTCAGTTCTGTGCGTCTACTGCTTCTGACCTTATGGGTAGGCAGCTTAAAGTTATTTTTAGACTGTTTGTGAGCATATTTATGCGATACTGACTTTTTAAAATTTGAAAAGCCAAGTAGCTTTTTATAACATTGTTAAAGAGGCAGTGGTCATGGCTCAGTAGTTAAAATTGAATTCTATTTTGCACTTAAAAGCTGAGATTTATCCTTTTAAGCCCTATGCTGGCTTAATGATTCAATACAACTGTATGTTTGCTGGGAAGTGGTTTCTGGCTGCCTTGCTCTGGCTGTGTGGATTTCTCCCTTAAAAAGAACAGGTGTAGTTTGTATCATCTTTATGCTTTGTTTTCCTGTTTTAATGGGTATTCATTTCTGACATTGTAGATATTTTTGAAAAACAATGCAATTTCAGGATATAACCAAAACCCCAGCTATATGTAAAATAGCCTAAGATTTGAATGTACCAATCAGCAATTTAAACCAGGAAAAAAAAAATAGTGTAACTATCCCCACATGAATCACTACATTTTCAATAAATTCACGATTAAAACTTAGCCAGAGAAAGACTGATGTCTAAGGTACTGGAACAGGAGCAGTTTCACCATGCAATGACTTGCATTTCGTCTTTCTAATTTTTTTTTTCCCTGATGGAATTGAGAGAAGCTTGTCTTGGAATCTCATAAAATAGCTTGCTGCTTCTGCACACATTATTTGATCAAAGTCTAGGATCTTCAGGTATTTTTCTGTTAATGAAAACTGGCTGTGGAAATAATGCTTTATAGCAACTACGGCTGTTCTCTTTGTACAGTTTGCTTTTGATGCATTTTTTTTTTTTAAAGTAAATACAGGGGTTTTTTTCTTTGAGTGATTGCCCCATGTACGCTTTCTAACAAGGATATGTCCATTTCCAACTGCTTGCCACCAAATACTTTAACTTCTGTACTGAATGAACTAATGCCCTTAAAATACGTGTGTACCTCCTGAAGGAGACTTCATCTACCTGTGTCATTCTTGGCATGACATTGCAGCTGCGTTTTTCTAGTTTCCTTGCTGTCCCTTTTAGAATATTGCCTTGTGTTCTGAGTGCTTACACAGAAATATTTATAGGTGATTTGCAGCTTTGGATGTTGACTTTGAAGCTGTTGGGCTTTGAGAGTCTCACACGTTTCAATCTGTTTCTACCTCTCAGTCTCAGTTTTTGATGTTTGATCCCAAAGCACGTAGATTTTCTTTTCTTGATTTCCTCTTTTCAAATGAAAAAGAGAAAATGTTTCAGAATACAGAGTCTTGAGGAAGGTCGTTGGTTAGTGCTCTGGTCATGAATAGCAGAATTACCTTCTCTATTGCCTTATGGCCCCGTAGGTATTTACAGTGTGGGGTGGAGCAGACCTCAGTCAAGCAGCCTTTATCAGTCCCAACAGAAGGAAAAAAATAGTCTTTGCTCTTGTGGTGCTTATGGCTGTGAGCGTTTCTGCAGTCGATGCCTTACTGCAGCCCTCTGTCAGGTCACAGTGTTCTTCAGTACGCTCCACGTTGCACAGTTCCGGGAAAATCTCAGTCTTTCCCTGGAGCTTCCACAGCGCTAAAACTTCCAGGACTTCCCAAGAATGTCGTGGAAACTTTTTCTTGGTAATGCAATTACCTTAATAGTAGTATATCATCTATCTGCGTCCTTGAGATACCTGGAGTTATTCCCATCCATAACACATTATTTACAACATACCTGTTGTTACAGTCGATGTACTGAATTAAGGCAAACCCGTGTCATTATTGTGTCACAGGTTGATGCGATGGGCAGGTCCTGCAGCTTAGGTACTATTTTCTCAGAATCATAAGAGACAAAGTACTCTGTCAACAAGAAACCCCATTGTGGAAGAGCTGGAGAACAGGGAGATGCAGTTCCTTGTGCTCAATGAGTGCTTCTGAGGCTTGAACTAACTTTACAAAAGCTGTCATTTGTTCTCTGCCCCCCTCATCGGGCTCCTGCAAGGATCTTTATCTTTACAAGAGGATTGTCAATCTCCCTTATCTGCTTTGGCTGCAGTTGTTGATATACAGCAGTAATGGTCATCCTTACGGCATCCCAGATCTTTGTTAGGGGACCATCCTCTTTGTTTCCTCCCTTGAGTTTAATGGGTGTTTAAACACCTGTGTAGACACCAATACAGGGTTCTTTATCTTGAAGTAAATGCCACTGTTAGATCCCTTGCCAGTAAGAATAACTACTTTGCTCACTGGCTTTTCTCCATCCTTCTCAGGAACATTCCTCATGAAATCCTGCTTAGAAACATTACTAAATGTCTCCCCCGCTAGGTTTGCTCTCATTTGAGAAGAATGGAGCTTTACATCAGCTGTTTTCTGATAACAAAGGGAAAAAAAGGACAGAGACTTATTCTGAATTTCAGAAAATGGCAAACAGGTTTTGTGGTTCAAGTTAAATATGCTAAATGCAGTTGAAATATAATTTGATCACTTCATAAGGAAAACTGGTTTGTTTCTATCCATCTTATGAGGGGTGTGCTTTTCATATTTTGCATGTTCTTGTGTAAATATAATCAGTTTGTGATGTGTAGTTTGGATTCTTTATAACTCTAAGGCTGTTCATGGAGGTCTCTGCACCAGTAGATATGTACACTTCAAGTTAAGTGGAGTTATTTTTTATCATTACTTCAAACAGGTACAAAGATTCCTAGAGATGATTGTCAACTGTTTCACTTACTGGAGTTAATTTGAGCCATGCTTTTTGTTTGATGATGAGACATGGCCAGCATCTGCAAAGAGGAGCCTTTCATCTTTAGCCCTTACCCTGTTATGGTTTTTCCCTGGTTAGGACACAAAATCTCTGCTGCATGTAAGTGCAGTGGAGCTCTGGGCTTCTTTTATATCAGCAGTGATCATGTTGCAGGTCCTGATGGGTACCGATAGGACTCTGTGAAGCACAAAGCATTTTGATTTGTCCGAGTAATTTCTGGCTTCCAAATAAAAGAGCTAACATCCAAGTTAATCTCCTTTACTTAATTTTCAGCACTGAAAATGTCTGGAATTTCATTTGTGTTGGATACCAACAAGAGATTTGACTCTGTTGTGGGTGCTATGCTGGCCCAGATCAGATGTGTTTCTAATTAATGGATTTGTGTTTCTAATTCGCTGATTTGTGTTCCTGATTCATTGGGTATAACTAACGATGGATGCTTTTCCCCTATTCCAGCTCTTTAAAAATACCTTAGGAAGAACACATTGAAGCTGCTATAGTAATTACATTCATATTATCATGACTAAGTTTCCAAAGCTACTTGGTCTTTTGAGTTATAAAATTGCCCCAAAGTTCAGATCAAAAATGTACAATCTGGGGAGCATCTCTGCACTTAACTGAGTGGCTCACAGAGCTACAGTGAATTTACCCCAAATCAGCTAGACATATTTTCGTTGATAGCAGGAAAAGATGCAATTTGTCTCTTCTCAACAGTGGTGGAGAGGCCAGAGACTAATTTAACACAGAGCTTGATGGAGTTGATTGCAAACTCTTTAAGACCTGCAGTTTAAAAAGTCAGCTGACTTTTTCCTTTTATCAGTCTCATTTTTTATTTTTGAATTTAGTTTGGACATCAAGAGAAGCTGAAGGGAGTGAGGGGAGTACGCTGTCTTTTTTGGGGTCATTTTCCAGCAGCATGTGGATGGGTCACATCTGAGTGAAGTGTTAAGTGAGGTGATAAAGCTAAGGCTAAAAAAGTAGCTTGCATCAGATAGATGAGTGTAACCAATACGTAAACACTGAAGTGGACCAGGACATCTTAAAAGAACTTCCAATTTTTGGTGAATAACCTTCCTTTTCCATATTTATAAATATTAAAAACTGTTTAGCCACTGGAGTGGAAGAGCATGATAAAGGGTTTCATTATAGTCTGGACCATGTATTATCTACAGAAATGTTAACTGAATTCTAATTACTTGGCCATATTCTGACCTTCCTTTGCATTTCCTCCTCTTCTGGGCGTAGCAGAGACCTTGGAAAAGCTGGCTATTGATAGTGATGAATGGGAGAAAGATTATAAACATTAATAATCTGAGTGTGGGGATTAGAAGACTGGAAGGAAGGAATTAAATGATTAAAGAAAGAAATCTGATTTGGAGTCACTGTAAATTTGATTTGGAGTCACTGACCCAATAAACCATAGGGTAGTTTTTTAGAATGTAAGTGCACATTAAACAAAGGATTATTATCCCCCAGGTTAACTTAGTTTAAGCATTGAGGATTTATGGGCAGGGCTAAGGTTTTGTTTAAAGATTTGTCTATATTTTTGAGAAAACTTTTGTGTTACGAAAAATCATTTTAATTATTAATAGAACTGAGGTTCAGAATAGATGATTTCTTCACTGAAATAAGCAAGGTACATCAGAACACAAAATGTTTTTGTACCTTGAGATCATTAAACCTACATCTCCTAAAGCTGTCACACAAAAAGAGTAATTTATTTTTTTAGAAAGGCTTATGACAATATGACAATAAAAATCATCAAACAATCAAAATTTTCACCCTTAGAAAATCCACTGAACTTTGGAAGAAATGGGAGTAAAAGAATGCAGCGACATCTGTAGATTTAGTAAATATTTTATCATTATTAATTCCATGCACTTGCAAATCTTTAGGTTTTTTTTTTCTTATATATTTGATATCCATTATTGTTATAAGTGGTGTCTTTTTAGCTGCTTGATCAGATCTTACTGTTTTGGATCCTGACATGAATGTAACAATTTAGCTGCATTTTCACCCCTGAATTCAGTTTAGATTTATTCCTAGGCGTTACACTCTATGTTGTATATTATTCATTATTCACTGGAGGGAAAAGCAAAGTTCGTATGTAAAATGAAATGAAAGATGAAAGTTAAGAAGTTCAGAAGCATTAATTTAAAGATAGGAGAGCATATGCGTCATGCTTGAAGTCGGGAGCTGAGGTCCTGTTTTTCATTTGAATTTAGACTTGTTAAGTACTAAAGTAAACTTAGAAAGTGAAGTTTGTGTTAAGTCATTGAGATGTTTTTTAAAATAACCATAGGCTTAATAGGCTGTGCTGTGTTCTGTAAATAATGCTCTAAACTGTTTCTTATTAACTTATTTTGTATTACTCATGAGCAGCCTTTACCCCATCTCATCCTACAGCAGCACTGCTATGCCCAACAGCGTCAGGCACAATAGATACATTGTACTTTACCAATATTTCCTTTTTTCCCCTCTATATATTGGTGGAAAGCATATCTTAAGATGGACATCACTAGCAGCTTATTTTGGCTGTCACTTGTTTTCCTTCTAAATACACAGTGACTTGAGTAGGACAGGACTTAATTAAGAATATTCAGAGTCATGACCTCTTCAACATGAAATAGAGAATTTCATGACAGTAAGTGTGCTGGTTTTGGCTGGGATAGAGTTAATTTTCTTCACAGTAGCTAGTATGGGGCTATGTTTTGGATTTGTGCTGAAACCAATGTTGATAATACAGGGATGTTTTCATTATTGCTGAGCAGTGCTTACACAGAGTCAAGGCCTTTTCAGCTCCGCAGACCATTCCGCCAGTGAGTAGGCTGGGGGTGCACAAGAAGTTGGGAGGGGACACAGCCAGGACAGCTGACCCCAGCTGAACAAAGGGTTATCCCATACCATATGACATCATGCTCAGCAATAAACTAGGGGGAAGGTTGGCCAGGGGGCTGCTGCTTGGGGACTGGCTGGGCATCGGTCGGTTGGTGGTGAGCAATTGTTTTCATTTGCATCACTTGTCTTTCTTGGGTTTTATTTCTCTCTCTTTGTTATTTTCCTGTTCATTACAATTTGTTGTTGTTGTTGTTGTTATTATTTTATTTCAGTTATTAAACTGTTCTTATCTCAACCCATGAGCTTTCTCACTTTTACCCTTCCAATTCTCTTCCCCCCATCCTGCTGAGGAGGGAGGAGCGAGCGGCTGGGTGGTGCTTAGTTGCCAGCTGGGGTTAAACCATGACAGTAAGTTATGGAGTGATTAGTGAGCGCTGATAAAATGGCGACAACAGGCAATAAGTACATATACACAGGCTTTAATTGTGGAATTTAAATCTAGATGAGGAATATTCTTAGGTCAGTACTCCTTATTGTTTGTTTCCCAGGCTGTTCTATGTGTGTTCAAGTCAACGTCTTTCTGGTATTCTCTCTTGTATTTTGACGTTAGGTCTCCTTTTCTGGAAAGAGCAGGCCATCTATAATTTTGAAGGAGAGCTTCTTGTCTTTTATGTGGCATTATCGGAGAGGCTGTGCAGGCTGGACTCCTGTACAATGATATTTTCAAGCACACGGTGACATTAGACAGTTGGTTATGTCTGTACTACTTGTCCTGAAAACACGCTCACCAAAACAAGCCCTGGTTTTTGTCTTTCATATTGCCTCCTGCTATTCTCAGCACTGCTATCAACTACACAAATACATTTATTTTTGATCCCTTGTGCGCAAGAACTGATTTATACAAATAATTAACATTTTAAAATTTTTTGCATTTTTAAAAGTAAGCTGTTTGTTCTTTTGATATAAACTGGCTATTTTTTTTTCCTAAGGCAATTTAAACCATGTGGCTTTTTAGTTTTTTGCATTTCCATACTGTTCAATTGAGAAAGCAAATCACTTTATTTCCTTTCCAAGTCTTCCATTTTAGTTTGTGTACATTTATGAAAGAAACAATAAACTGGTATTTCCAATAATGAAATAATGATAATGATTTAACCAGGGTTTCTAAGCCTGCTTGGCAAATGTATTCCAATAGGATAGGAACTTTCTTGAGACAGGTCATAGATTTTCTATTGAAATGGTATTGTCTAAAGACATATAACATAAAAAGAGAGAGATAAAAAGTGAGTTATTGGGAATTACTTGAAGGAAAATACTGATTTGGCTTAGGGTATACGGGTTGTCCCAGGTTTGTGGAACTGTTTGCCCCCCTTGTTTGCAGAATGATTGCAGAATTAATTTAGTTCCAGAATGCAATTTGTACTTGGAGATGTTAATCCATATCTGATGTTCTGATTATCAGCTTGACAAACAATTATTGGTTTAACTGATTCTATTGTATTGTTCTCAAAATGGGGTGAAGATGCCTTACTTTTTGACTGGTTTAGACAATTTTCAGAAAGGAAAAGTGCAGAAAAGCACCATGGGGAGAGGTAGGTGTTGCTTCTCCTTCTCCTCTGGCTTCTGTAGCCCAGGAGAGTCCCTTGTATCTGTCCTTTGGAGTATGTTTTCATCCCAGCCTGTGTTCCAGCTCCTGAAGTAGCTGCCGAGGGCTGGATCAAAGCTCCCGTGCAGTGTCACGAGGACAGGGCTCCGGGCACTGCTGAACTGGTGCCTGCAACAAGCAATAGTTTGCCTCAATGCTGAGAATGGCTAGAGATGAAGAGCCTGAAAGCTTGTAAGTGGAATTGTTTGCACTGCATTCCCCCCCCCACCCCCCGCATTATTCTTTTTGATAATGTTCGTGATTACAAGCCAAAATTATCCCTACTTATTGTCACTGACATTGCAGTTGGCAATTAAGGTGGTGATTTGATTTAGTGATTTCCGCTGTTCTATGACAGTGTATGGATTTCTGTAAGAGAACAGTCCAACTGAAAAAATGTGTGTAGGTACCTATTTGAAGGATATTACAGCTAAAAAAAAAAAAAGAAAACTGCTCTTTTATGACTTTGTACTCAATTATGTGTCATCAGAGTCTTGTATATTTAGGAAGGAATGCTGCTGGTTAGCCCATTTCCTAACCACCTGGAAGTAACTTGATTTACAATTAAGAAAACTGCTCTTTTTAGTAATATCAAAACTCTTAATGTACTATTTTAGTGACATGTCATACAATGTGTCATGTGCTGATTAAAGTCAAGTTTTGTCCTTTTTGGGAAATGATTCTAATGTAGTCTAGTCAAAGAATGTAATTTAATTACATGTGTAATAGAACTTTCTGCCTTTTACTTAATTGGTCTCGCCTACGTTGTTTCTGCCTATTAGATGATAATTTAAAGATTTCCAATTTGTATATCCCTGAGGGAGGCTCAACGGGAATAAATGGGAGTAAAAAAATCTCCGCAGCTTTATTCCTCGATTTACTGCTTGATGGCATCTCTTTTTTAGTTGTATGGAAGAAGAGAAATGGAGACAAGTAAGCAATAAAAAGGGAAATATTTTGTATAAAAAACTCAGTTTCAGAACAAAGCAGATTGTGTAATCTTTGCTTAGTATATTTACAGTATTATTTACTTAGTATAAGATATATAAACCCAATTTTAATAATACATGCTTCCACTTTTAATATTAACCCTATAATTCATTTATACCTGTATAATTGAATAACTCAGAGCAAATTAGCACATCAGAAGCATGGGGGCTTCTCAGCTGTGGATTGGAAGGTTTATAAAACTACTACGCAATTCTGGGGTACAATTTATCTGGTAGTACTAGGCTGTCATTGTGGGATAATCTGACTCTGGGATTTGCTATGTTAAATTGTTCTTTGTAGATGGGGAATTTTTTTTTTTTTTGGTAAACTGTCAAATTGTCCTAACACTGTGTGTGTGTTTGAATATGTGTGCCCCTCTGTGTATTTGTCTGGGGATTTTGGCTTCTTTGCAGGAACTGGGAACCGGGTGGAAAAGGATGGTTTTTAAAAAAAAGTGCTGGTGATCTACATACAAGTGAATTTCAACTCTCTCATAAGCTGGAAGTGAAAATATATTGATTTCCCCCCGCCAAAGGCAAAGAATAAGACTGATTCCTAAACTGGGATTCAGTTTGAAATGGATGCCTAAATCTATATATGCCTACATATGTTTTTACTGTAGTCAGCAAAATCTGGTCAATGAGTGGAACATATATGTAATTTTCATAAAAGAGATCTCAAATCCTTGTTTTCTATTTTGGTACCTTTGAATTTTACCTTGCAGTTTGCAAGGAAAGTTTTAAAGGAAAAATTGTCTTGAAGAAATTTTGAAAGCATCATCTTCTGAGCTTTTATGATCTATAAAGGAATACTACAAAGAAACGGAGATTCACAGAATTTGGATTAAATTTTTTTTTCTTAGTCCACAAAATTTAGATTTAGATGAATGAAAAGACTTTGTAAATTTATAGGTTAAAAAGAAATGCTGAAAAAACCCACCTTCAACATTTACATATTTTGAAACATTACCAAAGCTTCTAAATAATATCGAGTTAATTTTTTACTTGAAATAATTGTTTCACAGTTTATGAAGCACTGAAAAGACTAATCTAAAAAAATATATTTTTAAAGCTAGACATTTTAAAAACATTATTTCAAGTAGATGTGAGTGAAATACTTAAATGAAAAACTCCAGCACTCCTTAATCCTGTTAGGGTATTCCTCATTTTAACAAGAATACTTTCTCTTAAAAATCATGAAAATTTTGAAAAAGTTTAGCAACATACTTAAAATGATACCTTCAGTGTGAACTTTTAATTGAAAGGTCATATTTTGGGGGTTTTGTTTTAAATTGTTCCTCAGCTGGGGACTTTGTGCTTGCCATGATAACAAAGGGTGCTCTGGAAGTCTGTCAGCACCAAAGTGTCTTTATCTCAGACACCATTAGTTGACTGCTCATAACTTGTAGTATTTATAATCCCCCTTCCCTCCACTTCCTCCAAATGTAGTGAAGAATCCATTCTCATATAAGAAATTTGTGTATATGAAAATGATAAGAAATGTTGTTTTAGTAGTGGCACCAAAAATCCTGTTTTTACCTCTGAGTTCCTTTACACCAGCTGCATATTCCGTGAGAGCTTCCCAAGCGTGACTTCGCTCACAGGTGAAATTTTCCTTTCTAAAATTCAAACTACTATGTTCAAAGTATTTCTGAACCACAGAAAAGAAGAGTCAAAAGCTCTTTGATCTAGTTTGAGCTTAACAGGCTTTTTTAATTTGCTTTAGTTCTTTGAAGATGGTTGTGTCACTGCCTGGACATTAGGCAGGCATGCAAACAGGGCTGTGCAATTGATTGTGCGTATGTAATGTGAGGTCTATACCACCCTAATTGACTGAGTGTCATGGTTTCACCCCAGCCGGCAACTAAGCACCACCCAGCCGCTCGCTCACTCCCCCCCGGTGGGATGGGGGAGAGAATCGGAAGGGTAAAAGTGAGAAAACTCGTGGGTTGAGATAAAAACAGTTTAATAGGCAAAGCAAAAGCTGCACATGCAAGCAAAGCAAAACAAGGAATTTATTCACTCCTTCCCATCGGCAGGCAGGTGTTCAGCCATCCCCAGGAAAGCAGGGCTCCATCACGTGTAATGGTGACTTGGAAAGACAAATGCCATCACTCCGAACGTCCCCCCCCTTCCTTCTTCTTCCCCCAGCTTTATATACAGAGCATGACGTCACATGGTGTGGAATATCCCTTTGGCCAGT
>NW_008795932.1:1975041-1976750 GCF_000699145.1 Aptenodytes forsteri
GGGGTGGTGTGAGAAGCAGAAGAGGCCTTGACTCTGTGTCAGCACTGCTCAGCAGTAACGAAAACATCCCTGTATTATCAACACTGTTTCCAGCACAAATCCAAAATACAGTCCCATCCTAGTTACTATGAAGAAAATTAACTCTATCCCAGCCAAAACCAGCGCACTGAGTTGGGTTAATATGGCAGGCAACTGTTCCAAAATGAGTATTTTTCCATTTTAATAATTAAATAAATACTGACTTTCTAGCTGTAGTGTTCAGATCTGAGGCTGCTTGCCATTTGGCTTCACTGCCCTTTCGCACGGGAGCTCAAGCTCACGGCTCATTGAATATGAGGGCAACTGGCAGGGCAGTTATTTGATAAGATATGGCAGCTTCCAAATGGGAAGTTACAGCAGTTGAGTTTTGTCTAAAATAACAAGGTACTTTAGAGCTGTGCTCATTTTCTGATATACTAATCAGGCAAAGCAGACAACTAATGCAACACAGCAATATGTGGGGCAAAATGTGCAAAGGTAAATCAATATAAACATGATGAGGTACAAGTAAAGACAGTTCTGGCTCTGCACATTGCTGAAGTTGGATCCAGGGCTGCTAAAGGCTGAGTATAATTAGCAATAGAAGCAACACCTTGGTTTGTTAACCATTATTTCCTGGGTGGAGGGGAAGTGCTTGGAGGCTATCACATTAACGTTCATTAAGGATGTAACTGTTGACGAGAATTGTGGTCTTTTAAGGCTGCTGCACTGCTCAGTGGGAGAGTTTGTTTTCTGAAAATAGCTTGTTTCTGAGCATGCTTCTAAACACATGTTTAGGTGTTATTGGTGGAGGAAGCATTAAATAAACTCATGCATACAGTGTTTTTGGGGGAAAATATTGTTTAGGTGAAAATTTTGTGTGTGCGTGTGTGAGTGAGATGCATATAATTTTAATTAATAGTGCTGAGCAGTTGACTGCTGTGGAACCTGTACTCCTCCTCAGGTGAAGCTTACTCACTGGTAGCTAAGATTTAGGGAGCACGATTAAAGCTTCTTGTGCCCCGACTCATGTCTGTGAACAGTATTCCTGGTAGTAGTTACAAAATAAGCTCTGTAGGTCAAAACTCATGGACCGCGTTGCTGCAGTGGGAGACGTTCACTGTTGTTCTGGTGCTTTGGTTTCTTGATTATGTCCTGATCGTCCTCCAACTTTATTCTTTCGCAGGCTAGTTTAAGTATGGTGTCACTGTGGTGGGTTGACCTTGGCTGGATGCCAGGTGCCCACCAAGCCGCTCTATCACTCCCCCTCCTCAGCTGGACAGGAGGAGAAAAATACGACGAAAGGCTCATGAGTCGAGATAAGGACAGGGAGATCACTCAGCAATTACTGTCATGGGCAAAAGACAGACTCAACTTGGGGAAATTAATTTAATTTATTCCCAATCAAATCAGAGTAGGATAATGAGAAATAAAACCAAACCTTAAAATACATTCCCCCCACTCCTCCCTTCTTCCTGGGCTCAACTTCACTCCTGATTTCTCTACTTCCTCCCCCCTGGTGGCGCAGGGGGATGGGGAATGGGGGTTGCGGTCAGTTCATCACATATTGTCTCTGCTGCTCCTTCCTCCTCACACTCTTCCTCTGCTCCAGTGTGGGATCCCTCCCACAGGAGACAGTCCTCCACAAACTTCTCCAACGCGGGTCCTTCCCACGGGCTACAGTTCTTCAC
>NW_008795932.1:1976992-1979488 GCF_000699145.1 Aptenodytes forsteri
TGGACCTCCCTGGGCTGCAGGGGGACAGCCTGCCTCACCATGGTCTTCACCACTGGCTGCAGGGGAATCTCTGCTCTGGTGCCTGGAGCACCTCCTCCCCCTCCTTCTTCACTGACCTTGGTGTCTGCAGAGTTGTTTTTCTCACATACTCTCACTCCTCTCTCTGGCTGCTGTTGCCCAGCAGTTTTTTCCCGCTTCTTAAGTATGTTATATCAGAGGCGCTACCACCATCGCTGACTGGCTCGGCCTTGGCCAGTGGCGGGTTCGTCTTGGAGCCAGCTGGCCTTGGCTCTATCGGACATGAGGGAAGCTTCTAGCAGCTTCTCACAGAAGCCACCCCTGTAGCCCCCACACTACCAAAACCTTGCCGTGCAAACCCAATACAGTGACTCACAAAACTTGCTTCTGGGACTTGAGAATCTCTAATAAAGTCTGTATAACTCCTTTCTATACCAAAAGAAGCAATGCGGCTGTGGCAAAGTAAACATTTTAAAGTCCATGGACTGGGCTAACTTGAATACAAGACTCTTCAAGGAACTAACCAAGGAGCACTCTCAGCAGCTATTGTTTTTTTAAGAAATCCTGAAAATGTGGTCACACATGTGGCATAACTATACAAGTTACACATCTAGGAAGGGAAATTGTTTGGGAAAATGACGACTTGGAAAAGACTTTGGTTATCACAGTAAATCTTCTCAAAGTGAACTTTTACTGCAGTGCTCTGGGAAAAAGGGCAAATGTTGTCTTTGTATATAAAGAAGACAACAAGCAAGTACAATTAATAATTCACCATGAATGTAAAGTCTAGTTGTATCTTGAAGTGATAGTCCATGGCAAAATGTATACACTGGGCATTCATGCATCCTATCATTTTACCCAAAAATGTTTGAATCTTCCTTTACGAAAATCTTCCATGTAAAGCCCTGTATCATTTCATTTCCTCCTGTGTAATCACTGAGATGGACTGCTTCAGGTATGAATGATTTCTCAGTTGTATAGGCTGTTCTGGTGTTTCAAGAACTCTGTTCAGTTTCAGGCACTCTAAGTTTGGTTTTGACTAGGATCTCAGTATCTCTGAAGATGACCTTTGGGTGTAGGCAACACGTTATGGTCATATCCCTTTAAAAGAGGAGCATTGCCATCAATTGCATGATTTGTTGGGGATTTTTAAGCTTTTTCTCTGAAGAGAAAGTGAGTTGATGATCCAGGTTTATCATGTGCAAGAGGCTGTGAGACCCCTCTGAGTGTCTCGGTGTCCTACGCAGGTCCTACACAGACCCAGCGCCACTCCACCTGTACCATACCTCTGTGCCCTGGGACCAGCAAAAACCATCAGTGTTGGGACAGGACAGAGACCATGCTGTGAAGTGATCTGGTGGCGATTCCTGATCACAGTGCTCCTTACCAGTGTTTCTGGTTTCTTTGGTGTGTTCCAAAAGCAGAGGCACTTGACGTTTTTGTCCCATGGTCCTTAATGCTAGGAGTGTGCAGAGTCAGAAGGAAGATGAGGGTTGGAGCAGGTGAGTGCCTGGTTCCTCCACTTGAGGCTACCTGGAAAAGATGCTCTGAACTTAACAGAGGTGCTTGCCTTATTCCACTGTATTTTTCTCTTTACTTCTTGGGGTGGGCAAACTTCTCAATCTTTTCCTGAGAAGATTGAGAGAGCTGGAATGATAACTAGGCATGACTGTAGAGTGAGGTTTTTTGGTTTTGGCAAAATTCCATGTTTTTAATTTACATATGTTTTCTTTTGAACTTTCTGCCATATAAAGGCAATACTGAATTATACAAATGAGCAACTGAATATGAACATAATACCTTTTGAAATTTATTTCTCTGATTATTAATATTCCACTGAGAGGTAGGTAGGAGGTACAGTATGGCATTATTTTGGATAATGATAGGATGACAATCCATTTATCAGCTGCGATAAATAAAGGGAGGATATTCAACTCAATCTTTAAGTATTATCATGCTTATGCTTGTCTAGATTTCCTTATGGAGTGAATGACTAAGGATTATTAGTCTCTTATGCCCTCTATAGAAGTTGGTGTATTTATAGAGTAGGCTATTACCATTATTATTATTAATTTAAATTTCTTATTTCATTAAGTAGCTAATGGTTTTGCTGCATGGTGATTGCCATAGAAGTCCAAATTACTTAAATGGACAAGTGAAAAAAGATGCAAGTTGAAGTTAATTGTTATGCCTCTTCATTTCCAGTTCATGGTTTTCAGATTTGGAGTTAGGAATTAAAAAGCCAGATTCTCAGCATGCATAGTATAATCTCATTTAAACAGAAGATTTATGTAGCTAACTATCTCTTAACACTGTTCCATTTTAAAATATTACATTATATACAATGGAACTATTCTTCCCTAGTTTAACTTTTTACCATCTGAAATGTGGATCAGATAAGTATAAGATGTTGAATTTTACAGACTTCAGCACTCTAGTTTGACTTTTATCTCCTCTTCAATTCTTTTAAATAAATAA
>NW_008795932.1:1979526-1981681 GCF_000699145.1 Aptenodytes forsteri
CATTACTTATGGGTCACTTGAGTTCCTTATTTTTAGAGTTGTATTTTATTGTAGTGAATGAAACATAGATTGCACTTCTAAAGCAGTGAAATAATTAGAAGTAAACACAAGGTATATGTTAGTTTGGATTACTTTACTTTCTCATTTTCATCGAGTGATATATATGTATTCATTTCACAAGAGATTTGATTCTTGAGGTCCGTCTTTGCCTACAAATTATTATATACTGGGGTGTCACTACTGTACCATTTTTTGTATTAGTTGCAGAACTTGTATTTAGGGTAGAATTATGTGTACCTGAAACATGATGTTATAAAAATGTTATTACTGAGATTGCACAATGGAAGAATCAGGTGAAGTTTCTTTTTTTAAAGTAGGCTTGTCTTTATGCATTTTTTTTTCCTCGTGAAAGTGAGAACAAGAGTATCACCCTCACTTCTAGCTTTTCCTGAAATTCAAAGTCACTGACTATACAGGGACTATTCATATACATAAGCATTTTGCATAAGTAGTAGTAATATGGTCTGGCTCTGTGTCCCTACTGTCTACTTTATACAAGAAAGGAGGATGAACAAGAAGCGTAATATTGAATAAAGTCTCCAACTGCCTCCTTTCATCTTCATTATGGAAACAGCTTGCAAACTCATCTGTAGATGATATTATTTAAATAGATAGTTAGCCATGAGGAAGAGTTTTTGGGTTCCTGTTATATTGTTTCTTCCTAAAGATAATTGAATAAGGACGATCTCTAGATTTTATTCTTCCAACCTAAGCAGCAGTATTGTATTTACTTAATGAAAGATGAAATCTAGTTATGTTAACCAGATTGCTGCTTTTCTTTTAATACCATGCCTGCTTTTAACCCTGTTTGATTTGGAGAGTGTGACATATTTAATTTCACTTTATAGATTCGTCCTCTTATAAGAGATGAGGACATCAAAAGAGCTGCGAGCATCACTGGGGGATCGGGTATGCCTGGGACCTACCTGCTCTCCTGCCAGGAACAAGGGCACCGAGCAGGAGGCAGGAGTTTATAGCACTACAGGCAATACTCCCGTACTGAATTTTTCACCTATTAATTTTATCTGCTACTTGCCACTTCTGTGAAACTGTTGGTGTTGCTTAATTGTAACTGGCACTGCTTTAATAAAGAGGGACGAGCAAGGCGCTGGCTCAGGAGTAGTCATGAAGCCATTTACAGGAAGACTTTTTTCTTGATACAAAGTCCTTTCTGTTGTGCATTTTGTTGTCAGGATAGAGCACTATTTCCAGTAAAGTTGAAACTCATTTTATGAGAAGTGGTGAAATGAACTACCCAGTGTCTTTAATAATTCTGTACTGTTACTTTAGTAGGACTTTAGATAACTGGCATTGAAATGTCTGCTGCACCATCAGAAGGTTTGTCATTTTTTTTCCCTGTAAGTCATCCTGACAGGTGACGTGAGATGATACCATGCAGACATATCATCAGCATTGCCAATGAGCTGACCTTTTCCTCTTCATTCACTTAATTTGTGTTTGAATAATTTGCATCCCTGTAACGATGCTTGGTTGTCTGAGTAGCTGTCACAAAGGCTTGGGTTTCATGACAAAACCCAGTAGTTTCAAAACACGATTGTTTTATTATTCATGAAAACTGTTTTACTTTATCCCTTCTCCCGCACAAGCAAGGTTAACCAGAGAGAGACAAAACCTGTTTTGCATTTGCAGGATTGGCTATTTAATATTTTTACATAATGCAGTGTTTTTATACAAATATCTCATGATTTATTGAAAACTCTTCTTGTAGGAAATTTGGATAGCTACCCACGAGGCAAAGAAGGTTAAAATGAAATTCTAGTCCCTTTTGCTGGAGCAAGTATATGTTTAAACTTTTGAGTTTTAAGATATTTTATGTTTTCCCTGATATGTAATTACTGTGAAGGGCAAGGTATTGTGTCTACAGTTACCCTTGCACAACGTGAGCCATCGTTATCCTAGCGGTTTGTAATAAATTGAATGCCTGTTTCAATCGGAATTGTCTTTTTTTACTTCTTTCTATGTAGATTCTATAGATTCTTGATTCTCTAGGTTCTTGTATATCACAACAAACAATCCGGGAGGTTCCTGGAATGCGTCGATGATAACTTCCTTCTCCAAGTGGTAGAGGAGCCAA
>NW_008795932.1:1985769-2009137 GCF_000699145.1 Aptenodytes forsteri
TGGTGGATGCCCCATCCCTGGAAACATTCCAGGTCAGGTTGGACGGGGCTCTGAGCAACCTGATCTAGTTGAAGATGTCCCTGCTCATTGCAAGGGGTTTGGACTAGATGACCCTTTAGAGGTCCTTCTAACCCAAACTATTCTATAATTCTATGAAACAAGGACAAATTTGGGGAGAAAAGAAGTGCAGAGAACTCTTGACAAGAAACATAGGTTGTAAAGTAATTGTAGACAGAACTGGAGAAAGACTTTTACAGCTAAAGTATATTTCAGTTTCATTATTCTGATGCACAGCACAGTGACAAAGTTGGGCAATGTTCAGGAGGTTGCCTTTCACTGACTTCTGCTTCTTTTAGGATAAAGCCCATGTGATCTCTACAGATCACTTAAAAAATGAAAAGTCCTTTTTTTAGTTGGTGATTGTAATCCAATGTCCAGCCTAACCATTTTCTCCTTCAGTCAACTGGCTTCAGGAATTGTTTGTCCGTTTGTTAATACCTCACTGGTGAAATGCATCTTTTGAGATGGGAGAAATCATCACATTAAAAGTGAAGTGAAGAAGCCGTGTTTGTGTAGGGGTGAATTTTTAAGGATGAGTGACTGATTTAGGTTATGGTATTTATATTTTGTTTTTACTTTTGTGTAAAGCCTTCCAATTTACTACACATTCCATAGGCTGAGGAATAAATACTGAAGCAACATTTTTGATAAAAAATGCAGAGACAAAACTCGATACGAATATTTTTAGCACAAGAGGAAACAGAATACTGATGATTAAAGGGATATATGTTTAAGAAAAGGAGCTAGGATTTAATTTTGTCATGCTTTACTTTGAGTGTAACTATAGTCTTGAAAAAATTTATTTTATGTTTGTTGCTTTCATATATTCTGCCTACAGCAATATTTGTAATATTGTTTTGTGTGAGATATTTTTCTCTCCATAGTTCTCTTTTACTCAGACCTCTTCACTTTCTAGCTGGCAAGTATGTTGTTGGGGGTGGTTTTGTATCTTCTCATGTGACATGAGGTGTCACTGTGCTAAATACAGTATACACAGTGTAAATAAAAACATGGTTAAAAGATTTGAAAAATTAGTAGAGGTTCTGAGTACTAGGAGCCCTATTTACTAAACTTTTCCATACCTTAGAGCTTAATAAAAGTTATTTTAAACAGAGCTCTACAATGAACTGTTGTTAAGAGTAATCTAGGCTGTATTCCTGAAGCTGATGTGGATTTATTGTAGACTGTTGGAGAAAAAAGTGCTTACACGCGTATTTAATTTCCAGAAAAAAAATTACCATAATGCCAGTAATGATCCATTAACAGAAGAATGCAATCTGAATGCCCTCAATTAAATATTAAATATTGTTAGGCAGGACTGTTTTTCTAATATATCATTCTCTTTTCTAAGCGTGGCACAGTAATTAGATGAGAGCTGTTTTCAAGCTCTGTTGGGAGATGGATTCTAAATACGTTTGACTGTTTGGAACTAAGATTATTTGTTGTTGAAATATGACTATAGGTAACTAACTATGAGTATTTATGTGAGAATTTAAGCAGTGCTGTGTATATAATAGAAATCAAGTACTGGGTTTGCATCTGCTCATGTACTACAGAGTGATGAAGTAATCTCGGAAACAAAGGCAAAACTGATTTTGTAATCTTCCAGTTGCGTCTCTGTCTTCCACATGCATTGGCCATGCAAAATCCAGGAAACTCAACCGGCATTTGCAGAATCGAATCATATTTCAATGCCAGTAAGAACTGATGGTGTTAGTCATAGTTTCAGGACGGATTTTTTTTTAAAAATCCACTCTACAGATTTTATCTAGGTGTTTTTCAGTACATTCTTTATTTCTGGCTTGATTCCGGCAGTTACTGTGATACACTTTTGTAGCTCATGTTAGCTTTTTTATATGCCCACGGGATGGTCTTTGCATGCAAATGAAGAACTCTTAATGATCTCTTGCTGTAGAAAAAATAGCCAAAACAAAAACACCCCTCAGAGAGGAATAGGTTAATTCCTCTGCCTTTTTTGATTTTTAAATGTGAAGATGAGCAAAGATGCTGTCTGCAGAAGAGGTAGCTTATAGAAACAGTAATTGTGCCACCTTTGTCTCAGTGTTGTGTTTGTACTTTTTAATGATGAAGGTAGTCTTGGAACATTAACAGCTTTTCCTGAGATGTCAGTTTTTGCTCAGGGTGAAGCCTGATGGGCCTATTTGAATTCATCTTTCCACAGTAAACTTCATAAGCTCTAGATTATTCCTTGTTCTTGTAATTGCCGTGTATTTTCTCCGAGTTTCTTTTAGGGTCAAGATTCTTTTAAATTAATGCTAATTATAGAAAATCTCTTCTGGCCTGGGGGGATTTCAAAGCCCTTTCTTGTTGACTTTCGTTACTAGTGTTTTCCTTTTGGCAACATTTATAGAATATGTTTCCCTCTTTATATGTAGAAATAGATAAAGGAATAATAGTAATCCTGTGGTTTTGTGAAATGCCCTTCCTATACCCCTTCTTAGACTGCAGTTGCATTTCATCACGAACGGTTTTCAAAGCTGTTGCTTGGTCTTCTGTTTTCCCTAAGTGCAAAGTCATCTCAAGAGCAATATATTTTAATTCTTCCCTAATTATTTTTCTATTTCAGACGATTCAGGAAATTAAAGCTGTTTTGGCAGCACAGTATATTAGATCTGCTATAACCACATTTCATGTGATGTGAGCTGGTCTAAATTCCCTTTATATTAGATTAGTGATTCTAGTTTAACATATAAGTATTTAGTATGCATTATAGCATAATATATTTAATTTAATTTGCTTTTATGCCTTACTGTACATTTAATAAAGCAATTATTTAACCATTTACTACCAATGAATTATACTATGATATTGAAATTAATATTGCCTGTAATTCATGAAGAGACATTAAGCAAGATGGAAGTATCTTCTTAAAGAAAAAGACACAAGGGCCACATTTAGGCCCTAGTACTGTGGTTATTTTGTCTTTCCTTCCTGAGTTTTGTAAGGAAATTTTTAAAGGAAAATTTAGGAAGTTGGCTTGTAAAACCAATGAAGTACACATGGCTTTCTAAGTGTGTTACTGTTCACTTCAGGAGACACTTTTGCATATAATATTTTGCTTCACTTGTGTATAGGTTGGGATTAATAAACTGCTCTAAATAGTATGTTCATCAGCATTTGGCCCAGTCTTGTTGCTTTTTTTCAGCAAGTCTTAAGCACACCAGGAGCTTTTACATACCAAGAGTGAAGGCAGATGAAGGTGCTCTCTCAGGCTCTGCAGAACCACAATAAGGTCAACTGGTTGCAGCTGCAAAACAGATGTCTTGTGTACCACGCACAAAGGCATTAAGATGTTGACTGATGATTTGTAAAAAATCTTACCACCTTCAATAGGCTTAGACTTCTGTTTTCAGTAGCATAAATCATATGGCTTATATGTCGTTAGTATACAGACTAGATGCCACTGAGACAAATATACTAATATTGTGCTTGGTTTTACAGTGGTCTGCATTTTCTGCAGAAGTAATATCTGTAAAATTGTTATAGTAAAAGTCCTGGTTTTTTTCCTCTTTCTTTTCCCTTTGCTACAGTATGGCTATCCAAGTTGACAAGTTCAATTTTGAGAGCTTCCCAGAATCCCCTACCGATGGGACACAGTTTGCGAATGCAAAGCAGCTGGAAGAAGAAAGGCAACAAGCAAAAGGTCTGGAGATTAACAGCAAGCTGGATATTTGCTGGAAAATTATATCCTTTCATAAATACTTGCTTTAAAAATATATAAATAGATGCCCTATGACACATTTTATTTTATAATTCAACTCACTTTATAACAGTGTTACTGAAAAGTAATTAGAACTATGAAGCTTATCATAATTATAGACTGTTTAAGGTTAATTGTGCTGTATATTATTTAGACGATGCTTGGGTCTTACTATAATGGCTTTTTCTGAGTCATTGAGCCTGCCACAAACCCTGTGTGTTTTTCCCAACTTCTAGGGAACTGAGGAAGTATAGTTAGGATTGATGAGTAGTAGTTTTATAGGGTCAAATTTTTCTATTCTCCCCCACACCGAGTAACTGAATCATGAAGAAATACATGAAGCTGGTTTTAGAAAATTTTCATATATTTAATTAAATTTGAGCAAATCAGAACATATTAGAATAATTTATTTCCAAGTCCTCTTTACAGATTTAGTAATATATCTAATATTGGGTAGCCTTTCTAAGGCTTGGAAAGGACTTGCGTGATGACTTTATTCATTCTAAACATAAAATCCCCATAATCATTCTAAATGTGGTAAAATATTGCCTTATGATTATTAATAAGAAATTACATTCAGTTTAGAGTTAAAATAAACCAATGGGGTTGCTGCAAATTTCATGATTTCCATAAAAAATCTTGTGCTTGGCTTGTCAAAAATACACTTTTTCATAATTTTAATCAGAGAAACGTTCTGTGCAGCCAACAGCCCCTCAAGCCATGTGCTGATACTCAGCATCTTCCAGGAGATTTAGATTTTTCACTCCGATCATCCTCAAATTCACGTGATAATGGGTGGCAGGAAATGAGAGAACAGTGGCAATCAAATCGTGGTTTCTCTTTTTGTACTTTTAATTCTACTTTTATCTAGTGATCGGAAATGATTTTTCATTACTAATTATTAAATTAGCTGCACAGGATTTGTCAAAGGCAACACTTGAGACATAAATGAGATTCCTAGTGCCTGGTTCCATCCAGGCTCCCTAAGCAACATTTCAGAAAGAGTTCCATTTATGCAAAAATGTTAATATTTAACCAGAACTCACTTAGAAAATTTCTGTGTTATGGAAAGATATAAATATTCTTTGATAGCATAGTTGAATTCTTACACTGGAATTGAATGCATAGTTGTAATAATTTTGTCAGGGTGTAAAAATACATCCTCATTCATTTCTGTTGCTGAGAGCATTGTTTACATCCATTCTGTGTTCTGTATTTAAACCTAATTTTGATACCAAAACTATCATGGCTGACATTGAAGTCAGTACCTTAGAAAACCAATAGAACAATGCATGAATTCCCTGTGTTAAATTCAGTGCAAGCATTAGTTTCTGTGTTTTTAAGATTTGTTATGAATGTTCTCTCAGTTCCTACAACTAAAAGTATTCTGATGAAAGGCAACAAATTGCATGTGTGCGCTGTTTTCCAGATTTCATGTCTCAAGTAGAGTCAGTCTTTCTCATCCTTTTATTTCTTACAGCAACATTTAGATGTGAACTAGTAACAAAAAATCGCTCCTCTCACTTCTGCTAAGTTTCTCAAACTTCGTTTCTGAGACATCTGTCCTCCCACCAGAGTAATTTGACGCTGGCCGGCAGAGTTTATTTCAGACATACCGATGGACAGACAGGGAGAAATGGGTGGATGGCTTAACTGCATAAGCCTTGTTTTCCTTCAGAAGCCAGCCTAAATGCAGCCAAGAGATAAAAAGTATTTGCAAAAATACAAAGGGATATAGTTGCTTATATTTCTTACTTTAGAAGGCGTTTTTGCAAAAGTCTTTTGAATGGTAAGACCAAGTGATCTCTTTGATGTCTACCATCTTTGAACTACTTTGAGCTCTCCAGCTACCCTTTCTCTGCTAAGTATATGCATGAGAGGAGAAATGTGTATTTTAGAGAACACTGTTAGACAATTTTGTTATAAGTAATCTTATTGTTTACAAGGGAAGGGCTGTATTATTTAGCTTGCAAATCCTTAAATTCTTACTGTTTTGGTTCATACCATATGAAACAGTCACATAAACAAAAGTTTCAAATTTTAAGTGTGTGGATTACATTGACTGCAGTGAAAAGTTTGTTACATGAAACTCCTGTGAGGGCCAAAAATAGTTCACAAAGGATGAGGATTTCAGGTTGTATGTATTGAAGAGCACCAGAAGTATTTTCCAGTATGGAAAGTCCATTTTCCATGGCTTTATCCACTGAAATATTCAGAGTTTCAAGTGATGAGATTTTCAGTGCTTTGTTTGTGAAAGTATTGTAAAACTTGATCGATTTTCTTATACTTTTTGGAGGGCTGAAGGCAGGAGGTAAAGACAACACAGCATATTATTCAATTCAACATTTGTACATTTTTGATAGAATGAAAATTATTAGGAAAATAGACCTTCTTATGGGAAAGCTTACTGCCATGCCATTTCAATTAAGAAAAATTCTGGAGTAATGTAATTTAGTGTATCTTTGAGATGATAGGTGTATTGAGATCATTTAAATTAAGAACATGCTGTCTTGTTTTTTAGCATGTTAGATGGCATCTGGTATCAGCTTAACAATTGGATTTTTTTTAACACAGGATTTGAACAGACGGAGCACATGTAGTATTAAGGTGGCTAGTATTTTCAAATTATGCTTCTCTTCATATTTTCTAAATATTTTTAAATACCATTTATATTTTCTTCAGGGACCTTCTATGCATTCTGACTTGTGGATCAAGGCATCTGTGCTGTGTCCTTTGAAGTTTCTAGAGTGCTGTGTCTGTTGCTGAGTGCTCTAAGATTTTCATATCTTTACTGATAGTTTGTACCTGACTTCTTCAAAATCTTGAGTTAAGAAATGTCATGTTACCCATGTGGAAGATGGAGGGCAGGTTAAACTTCTCTTTGTGGTCTTTCCACGCTCTGTGTTAGACTGATCATAGATTATTACTCTTCAGAGTATTCCATTGTTTTGTGCCATCTACATTTTGACTTCAGAAATTCAAATATGTTCAGAATTATTTCAGATAATTTGGTCACATTCAGGTGATCCTCCTTTTTAGAAGAGTAAACAAAGATTTATCAATGTTCAGATGTCGGAAGGGATTTTTCATAGGAAGCACAGAAAGCTTTGGCTAGGGGTAGCATCCAGAAGTTAGTTATGCTTCAGTTTTAGATCTGTTTTAGCTTGTCATAACTCTTGCTGCTGCTTAATGAACAGTCTTTCTCTGTACTCTAGCTTTGGGTGCCTCTTGTCACCCTCCTGATGAAGTGAGGTAAGAACATTGCCAGCAGACTTGCTAGTCTAAGTGAGTCTAGCTTTAAACTTGGTGCCTTGC
This sequence comes from Aptenodytes forsteri, assembly GCF_000699145.1. Taxonomy (NCBI): domain Eukaryota; kingdom Metazoa; phylum Chordata; class Aves; order Sphenisciformes; family Spheniscidae; genus Aptenodytes; species Aptenodytes forsteri. The sequence goes on from NW_008795932.1 coordinate 1,992,866, forward strand.
AGGATGGACCCCAAAGCCTGTAGAGCAGTGCAAGAAGGGGGAAGCATGGGCAGGAGAAAGTGATGGGTTAGGATCTCTGAATCTACCCTGAAGTGTGATCGAGAGCCTATGTCAGATGCTTACGCCTGAACTTGCAAAAGCATGTGGAGGAGGAATTAGAGGTCAGTATGCAGTTGCAGAGCTCTGGTGTCGTCGGGATTTCAGAGACATAGTTGGTAGTTTGTGTGAACAGGGTGCACTGACAGGTGGGTATGGGTTATTTAGGAAGGTTGGGCAGAGATGCTGAAGTGCACAGGGAATTGTTAGGAAATGAGCGGTGGGCCAATTGAAAGCTTTTGGATCAAGAACAGAGAAGTCCAACAGGGTGATGCAGTGTGCATTTGTTACAGACCACCCAATCAAGAACCAAAGCTGGACGGATTCTTCCTTTAACAACTGGAAGAAGTCTTCCAATTGCAGGTTAGGAGATTTCTGGTGTACTTTAAGGACACTTTTTGTGTACAGGTGCTGGATGGCTTGATTTGGCATGTGCTGTGTGGGATCTGCTACTTGAAAATAACAAAGATCCAGTTAGAGGGGTGAAGTTTGATGGCAGCCTTGACTACCGTCGCCCCGAGATGGTAGAGTTTAATATTCCAAGGAAAGTGAGGAAGGCAAGTAGCAGGAGAATGACTCTGGACTTTAGGAGAGGAGACTTTGAGGAACTGTTAGGCAGGATTGCACAGGAGGCTGCCCTCAGGAGCACAGGGGTCCAGGAGAGCTGATGGACCTCTGAGGGCAACCTTCTCAAAGCCCAAGAGTTGCAGCACTCAATAAGGTACATCTGACTCTTCAAGCAAGGCATAGCACAGGGTGACTGTAGCAAGTTGCAGCCAGGTAAATTCTGGTTAGGTACTAGGAAAAATCCTTTTCACAATGAGGGTGCTCAGATAGTGGAACAGGTTGTCCAAAAGTGCTGTAAAATTGATGTCTTTGAAGATACTGAAAAATTCTGGTCAAGGCCTTGAACAGCCTGATGCATTTTCAGTATTTTCCATGCTTTGAGCACAGGGTTGGACAGCGACTCTGGAATTGCCTTTCAATATAAATTATTCTGTGATTTGTGCAGCCGCGTGGTGGGCTGGGTCAGAGAATGACTGTTGAAAACTAAACTCCTTTTCCTCCCCCCGTCTCCTGCTCTACCCAGGTTTGACTGCAGCCAGAAAAGTTTTCTAATGTACTGTGAAAGAATTGCTCTTTCAGTGAAATGAGACTATAGCATTTTGGAGTAATTTTCTTGAAAATATTCTAAACCTGGCCCTATCAGCCTTTGAAAAATGAAACTTCCAGTGCCACCTTAAATATCACGTTCCATTTTTAACTTTTCTAATAGTTAGACATTTTTTCTTACTTCAGCATTAATTGCTGTGATTTATATGAAGCCTGTCCTATTTGCAGTGTTTTTTTACGTTTTTGAAATTTTACTGTGTGCCCCTTCCTCGGTTTTTTGTTTTCTATATTTAAACCTAATTGCCAACATTTTTTCAAAGCACATTTTCTTTCAGTCATATTGCTGATGTTGTTCTGCAGTATAGCTATATTTTTCTCGATATGTGGGATCCAAAGCTGGAAGCAATACTTCAGGTGAGGTTTCTCGTAGAATAAAAGCTATACCTTCCATGTTTCAGATATGATGCTTGCCCTGAGAACTATTCTTGACTTCTTTTGCAGGTGTCCCATGTCTGATTGATTTTTTTGCATGTGGTCCAGCATAACTGACTGAATAATTATTCCCAACTTCCATTTATAGATTTGTTGATTCCTTCCAGGGTGATACTTGGAACTTTTCTTCACTGAATTTCATCTAAGTGATCTTCATAAGTTCCACTCATTTATTAGGTTTGTGAACACTGACATCTCTTCCAAATACATAAATTTTATAATGTTTTTGTATTTCATCATCTAAGTAGCCAATCAGAAGTTTGAAATTATTATGTATCGGACAGAACCTTGAGTCATCTCATTTGATACGCTGTCTGGGCTTGACAGCAAACCACTGATAACTGTTATTGAAATTTACTTTTCTGTGTGCCTATTCAGCTTTTGATGACTTCATCTTGATCATAATTAAGGATCTTCGGTTATGAGAATATTGCATGTTGTGGAACTTTTGAACATTAGTAAAGGTTTCCTTAGAAAAGCTTTAGTTGGATGGAGCTTCACATTTCCATGCAGCTTCTTAGCATCAACAATTGTTTCTGAAAGTAACTATTATATAAGAACCTCAATAACTGCCTGTAATTAGTTTTAATAATAAAGTACCACAATAATAATCAAGCAGAAAGCTTAAAATATGGCTAAGGCTACTGCTATAAGTAAACTATGATCATTAATCATTTAAATTTGTTTTTCATTAGTATAATTTTTATTTATGAACATTTGCTAATTTGTTTATGATTGTGTGCACGCTTCCACCTGTATTTATTTGCAAAGGAACTGAGAAATACGTTATTGAAAATAAATCTTTTTAGAAGGATGCAAGATGTGGAATGCTGCAGAGAGAAAAAACATGAGTAACTTTAAGATAGAAACCATTTTTAAAAATCTATTGTCTTTTTAAGCAGTAGGTTTTAGATAACATGCTGTGTTATAATTGTGGGTACCGAGGTACACATTAGACAATCAAGATAGTATAAAAGACCAATGTTTTCCTTGGGGAAATAACTAGCTAATTTAACTGTCATTCAGGTTTTCGGTATGAAACAGTTTATATCATGTACAATCTGTTGCTAAAGAAACGTGAAATAAAGGTGTCTACTGTGAAAAATTAGGTTTTAGTTTTTATTTTTTTTAAACAACATCTGGTGGTTGTGTGTTCATTGGCTCTGAGGCCTCCGTTGAAAGTCATTTGATTGTGGAAATGAACATGTCTTGAACTGCCAAATGTGAACAGTGGCACTGGAAACTGGAAGTCAACTGTTGCAGTCCTGGCTGATGTATGTGTTGTTAATAACAAAGATTTGAGTGTTGGAAGTGAGACCTGGGTCAACAAAGGCATTTAAGAATCTGACTCCTATGGAAAAGCAGGTTTGTAATCACGGTGAGATTTCAGCAAAATGCTTGGAGGATAAGTAGATAGATTCTGCAAGGTCAGACTTAACTTTGGCAGTCTGTACTTCCGTTTGTGCAATTTTTTTTGATGAATTTTAAATTCTGGACCTTACACTTTTGTCATTTATCAGGTTCCACTTTGAGCTAAGAATGGAAGGGTATATTGGCACCCCCTGTTCCAACTGCTTTGCTTTCATTGACTTCTAAAGGCTTGTCTTAGAAAATAGGCAAACTCTTGAGTTAAGCTTTTCTCTCTTTTTGCTCTGACATTTTATTACTGCATATTTTGGTTGCTTTTCATCTCCAGGGCAATGAGTTTGCTACAACGTTCGGTTTGTATTTGCACTATAATGAGCAATTTTGTATAATTGCGTGATATACAGTCAGGAGACAAAGATCAATGATATGAAATTCAATGCTATTTGTGTCCATTAGGAATGGTTAGACTATACCAACTGTACTGAGCTTCTCTGTCAACTTCAGTGATTTTTGTCTTTGAGTCTGCTTGGCAGCAGAGCTTAAGCTGGACTAGATGCTCTGAGGGCAAGATTTTAGGTACTGGTTGCATGAAGTACTTTTGGGATTTGCTGGCAAGGGAAAGCGTGTTTTCTGAATCGGTTTGTGCAACTTAGGCATTTACATTATGTTTGAGTCTATTTTGCCATACCTATGGGGCAGCCTGAATACTGCACTGAATGCCACTGGCACTGCCAGGTCTTCCTGTGGAGTAATCTCAAGACAGCGAGGTTACATTGATTGTAGAATAATTTAGGTTGAAAGGAACCTGCTCAGGTCTGGTATAACACCCTGCCCTGCAACTTGTGTCCATTGCCCCTCTTTGTATTACTATGCTCCTCCAAGAAAAGCCTGGCTCCATCTTCTCTATACCCTCCCACTATGATAGACAGCAATAAAATGTCTCCTTAGGCTTTCTTCTCTTCTCAAGACCAACTCTGGTTGTTCTCTCAACTTCTTTTCGTATGTTATGTGCGTCAGCTCTCTAATCATCTTGGTAACCCTGAGGACTCTAAGGTAACTCCAGGGAACTTTATCCTGTATTTCAGTGTCTTGAACTGGGGAACCAAAACTGGCCACAGGATTTAAGAAGTGTCGGTATGTCATTTTTTTATTAGTTGAGGTATAGCTATGCATACTTTTTTCACCCAATCTAAGAAGCACTTGGCTTCAGAAATAATTTGTAGTTGTGTTGAATTTGAAATTGCAAAATGCATTTTCCTTATGAATACACGGATCTGCTTTGATAGCATTTACCAATGCTAAAGTATGGAGAATCACCTATTTTATAGTCATTTTATAATGGTATCTGAGACATTAAACTTTCCATGGAGCTTTAAGCAGTAAAAAATTGTAATATTCCAGACACCACTGTGAGCCAGTTGTAAGTAAATTACAGTTAAGTTAGTTTAACGTTACAGTTAATGGCATCCACTCTGTTTTAAAACTTATTTTAAATACTGCCTTTTTATTAGTGTTTTCTCTCACATATTCCTTACATTAAAGATGTGAGAGAATTATTTATCTGCTGTATCTATGAAGTAATCCAAATTATGTAGTCTCTATCCCATAGTTTCGTTTACAGGAATTATTCTGTTGTGCTGGTGTCCTGAGTCTTATTTTTCAGCAGCAATGTTTTTCTAAGGTGGTATTCTGCTGCCTTCAGTTTTCCAAATAGGTGCTTTTTTTTTAATGGTGGTTATGGCTTTCACACTCTTTGGGGTTTGTGAATTCTTCATTCGTAGTCCTTTTAGGGGAAAAAAAAGCTATTTAAGACATTTTTCAGGGTATAATGAGAATTATTTAAAAAAAAAAATGGCAAGAATGCTATACAATGTATTGATTATCCTCTTCTATCATCTCCTTGAGCTCTTGAGTCTCAATCACTAATTGTTAGATCTCATTTTAATCTGAGGTTTCAAGACTTCTCTTTTAAATCTCCTGGAGAGCCTCTAAAATTATGTCCTGTGGTAGAAATTAGTTATCTGCAGTACCTGTTAATTTTCTTTTAAATGACACAGATGAGAACATACTTTATCAGTCAGATGATGTGCCTCTCTTTCCAGAGTTCTGCAGAAAAAGAACTGATCACATTTAGGAGCTGTTTATAACAGCTCATATATTCTTCTACTTTTTAAATCTATTTTTGAGCAAGATGGTTCCAGTACTTTTGGAGTTGTTGCTTGAAACCTTGATGAATCTTACTGGGAGCGTAGCCCTTAATTATTGTGGGACATCACTTCACCTATGGTTGTTTCACTTGAAGATTACAAAGTTGGGAAAGGAGTTTTTTCAAGTCTCGGAGAGGATCCTGCCTCTCTCTTGAATTTTGTTTCTGTGTGATGCTCCCGCTCTGGGAAAGCATGAGCTGAGCTGTAGAGACAACAGAAGTTTTGCCAGAGTTCCAGTGTAAGTACACAGACGCTCATAGGCTGTATGCGTGTCCGTGAAGGAGCCGTGCTTGCTCCACCTCCACTTCTTCCTCTCAACCTAGCCAAGATAGGGGCTTCTTGTGCTACAAAATCGTACCAAAGCCAGTGAATGCAGCTTTGCCCAACTACAAGATGGTGCTGACATTTGCGTGTGCTTCAAAGCCCTTTGTACTCAGTGCCTTTCTGAAATCAGGGAATTAGAAAAAAGAAATCCAGTGCTCTTCCTCTTACAGATCCATGTTATCTTGGTTGATGCATCACACATGAAAATATTATTAATTTGTTTAAATGGAAAATATATCTTTGTGTTACATTGGATATTGCCTAAGCTTTTATATTAACACTCGTGTAACCTGTTTTGAAGCCCTTTAAAAATGGAGATTCTGGTTTTCCCAACAGTTTATTTCAGTGCTTCGCTGTCCTTAGAGTAAGAACATTTCCTAATTTTTCTTGTTTCAGTCTGAGCTTGTTACTGAGCTCATACGGGAGTGAGTAGAAAGGGAAGCTTGCAGGTTATATGCCTGTGCGATTCTGGTATGATGTTTACCCTTGATAATGGCACTGTCACTGCATTGTCTAACATCCCTGTACCTCTACAGAACTGGCACCGAGACAGTCTTCAAAGCTATGCTAGCCCACATTTGTTCCGTTTTGTATTGCCTTATTAAATTTTATCCTTTTTGTTTTCAGATTGCTCTTAATTTGTCATTTTGAATTCTGATCCTGCACCACATTGTTACAGGTTCTGCATTTTTACAGCTTCCAGACTTTTTTCCCCTAGTGTTTTACTATGGTTCAGGTACATTTTACCTTTGCATCTTCATATTTATCACTCCTCAGTGGAATTAAATTTTTATATTCTGACAATATCAACTGCTCTAATTATTATTGTTAGCCAATTCATGGGTTAATAAACCAAATATGTAACATTAACCTTTAATGAATCTCTAGCTGGCAATTTTTTGCAATTGTTTGCAATAATAAAAGTTGTACATATTACATGCTCTTTTTTCTCTCTGAGACAAAATTTTCCTTAATTCCAATTTACCCTTCCTTGAAGCGTGAAGGGGAAGCAAGTGTGGAAGGCGTTCTTAATCAGCTGGTCCTGGAGCATCTACAGTTGGCTCCTCTCCAGTGGGGTGAGTAATGTCAAAATCTATTGATGATCTTTTTAGAGGATATGCTGGCTTGTAATTTTTAGCAGCATGAGAATGATGATGTTTTCATTTACTGGTAGTCTATGATACAGAAGAATTTGCTAGGAATTTTATTTTCCTTTAGATATTTTACTTAGCCGAAGATAAATGTAAAATTGATATCTATTTTAAGTATCACTGTTCAGTGATAGTGAATATAAAACCTGAGTACGCACTTTTTCTTGTAATTTGCAGTCCTAGTTGTGTTGTATGAGAGGTGGCTGCTACTTAATTTTCCCTTTGCCCGACAGTGTGTGTTTTTAAAGTAATTTCTCTAAAATATTTTCATATGGAATTGTGATATACTTTGTGGTATATTTCTTACCACGATCTAGACATTTGCATTACTAACTTTTTAGGTACAGAAAAAGTTCTTATTCTGTGTAGTGAGGAAGAATAATTTCTCTTAATTTTGCATTTAGAATTATGTTCCAACAATGAAATATTGAATTAATTTAATTTTGAAGAGTCGTAATAATGTGACTTCTGTCTGAGGTTCTTAATAAGGCTTGTTCAGAGGCTTTGGAACATGGGATGTTTTATCCCCAACACTTCTATGTCAGTTACAAGTTTCAGAAAATCTCCCCAGTTCATCAGAAAATTGTTTTCAAAGCTTTTGCTTGTAAAGCAAATTTAACTCTATACTCCTTGTTTTAATTAATTTGATGACCTAGAGAGGACCAATTTTAAGGAACAATGATCCATCACTATTGTCTGCGTTAACTATTAAAACTCAAATGACCCCCAACTCTAGGATTTGTGTATTCTTTTAAATGCTTATGTTTTTTCAAGCATGTGGAGCATCCTCAACCCGTATGTTAAAACTTGTAAGTACTTTGTTTATAGATGAGAAGATGAAAACTGGTAATGGTTTAAAGTTCTTTGTTATAAACGTGTTGAACTTCAACCATAAACATCTGTCTCTGAAATCATGCTTATCTGGCCTCTGTTCTTCAGAGGATTCAAGGATTTGGTGGCACTTGCTTGTGTGACTGGCTTTGGCTATGATTGCCCTGGTCCTCATCAGTAAAACGAGTGGTTTGTGTCAGATGGGTGTTGTGAGCTCAGACAGGTCACTTGAGAGTCATCTTAGTTCTGCGGAGTGCCATTGACCTTCAACACATTTGTAACCTGGGCTCTGTATTTGGAAATTTTCCCTTGACACTTTTGCATGGGAGATCGCCTTAAGGATGAAAACAGTAGTCTTTTTCTTTTCATATTTTCTTGGTTTTCTTCTTTTAATTTTCTTTTCATGCCAAATTCCACTATTTTCTTAGTAAAAGAGGCTTTTGGAATCATAGGATCGTACCTGGTATTCCTGCCTAAATGGTGATATTCATAGGTACTTTGATGCACTAGTTGGAAAATATGAACGTAGCATTGATTTACCTTAAAATGTGATTGCCTGTGGAGTTGGTAATTTCTCAGGTAGTTGCTTAATTCAGTTAAAGAATCACGGTTACTTTAGTTTTCAGAATGTATGAACACCAGACAAAACTCTGTGATATTCTCTGCCTCATAACTGCAAAATCTTTTGAAGTGCAATTTCTTGGCTGATTATGGCCTACATGTTAATTTTCTGCATTAAATAAAGCAGGGAAGGGGAGATCTTGTGGGATCTCAGATACTTGGTTTGCCACAACTTACATATGATATCTCCTTTTTGAAAGTTCTGGTGGCAGAAAATAGTGGTTTTGCAGAAGTCTGCTTTATTTTTATGTCTAAGATTTTCTCAATCTGAAATTACTATTGCATATATTATCTATTTTGTACAACACAAAAAATATGTCCATGTAGAAACTGTAGCTCACTGTGGAGATAATTGGAAAGGACATTTTGATTAAATGCCTGATTTTACTTGAAAACAAAAGCAAGAAATGAAAATTAAGAACAATGGAGAAATTTTAGTTTCTTTTAATTAACCATAACCTCAAATATTCAGCAGTTAAATCTTTGCTAGTTGGTTTCACAATGTTGTAGCCGGGTAGCCCTAGTCATCATGAGGAAAGCTACTGCGGTCCCTTTGGAAAGTGTACCATGGCAATACAGGCTAATTTTGGTTTTATTAATGTGCGAGATGGAGGAGGAATTAAAAGATTGTTTTTTTCAGCTTGGTAGGTGGGAGTAATAAGGAGTTGTTGGAATGTCTGGACAATGAAGAGTGTGTGTGTGCGTGTGTGTGTCTACACACGTATTTAGACAATGTGAAATGTTGTCTTTCGGAGTTTAAATTGTCTTTCAATGCTAGAATATATTTCCTATTCAACACTTACAGGCATGGTAAAGTGTTATGCGTTTTAAATCATCTAAGATGTAATGCGAGTTCCATTTTCCCTGTGGTTTTTTTCTTGGTATTTTGAAGTGATTGACCTTAACTATCTTGTAAGAATCAGCTCTTTTAGTGGTAATGGTCTGTACTGAGTACCAATAATGAGATAAACTTATGCAAGCTATCTTAAAAATTCTTTGACCATTAACATTTCTATTAAAAGAGAACTATAATCTCAATATATATAATTAATAAGGCAATAGTCTACAGATATTCTTTTCTCGTCCTGCCTCATCCAATATTTTGATGTCATTGATAAGAAGTTACTTTGAAAATACTGTAATATGGTAGTGTCAGATTTTTTTTTCTCTTAATTGTATAACGCTATTTGTAGTCACAGCCTTGCTTTGCTTTTCTGTATGTTAAGAATAACTTGTGTTTTAATGTGAACCCTTTTATACTAGTCATCATTGTAACATAATCTTTGCATATATTGGCTGAAAATTTTGCCTTAGTGTTATGCAATAAAATTTATTCCATGATTATTCAAGGCTTTTGCTATATTGATGGTTACATTGAAGGGTTTACTTTATTATAAGTGCTCACATTGAAACATGAATGAATATTTAACATGGTTTTGATTAAAAAAATGACTGGCTCTTGTTCAAATTTATAAAAGCTGGACTTCAAAATTCCTTTTAAATTTGGCATATTTAATTCATATTACAGTTAATATTACATTTCTAAAATTATAAAAGGATATTGAAATAATTTTTCATGTAAAGTTGACAATCCTGGTTTTTTTTTTTCATTAAATGCAAGGCAAAGAGTTGAAGTAAAACTTAGTGGCATTGAAGTTTTGGTCTGAGGGTTAGAAATCAGCTCTGAAGGTTGTCAGGTAGAGGAAGAAAGTGACTTTTATTGAGCCGTGTTGGTTGTGATTTCATATAATTAAATGACTGGGGAAGGGAAAAGTATTTAAAACATGAGGAATCATCAAAAAGAAAATACGTCAAAGGCTAAAGTGAGAGTAAAGGCTAGAGTGACAGTTCTTAATATGTTTTTAAAATTGGTTTTAAGATTTAGGACATCTCTGTAAAATTAAGTTGTCTATTAGGGAGGTTAGTAAATCACATGTAATTGAAAAACATAATCTTGTTCAACACCAGCAAATTCAATGTTCTTCAAAATTTATGACATATTTTCTTTTTACTGCTGGGCAACAAACCAAATGTAGGAATAGATGTGGCTTTCAGGTGAATATATTAATATCATCAAATCAAGGAAACATAGCCTGCAAAATTTAATGAGGAGAACCAAGACTCTTTAAAGGCATATGTCGTGCAAGTTCTGTGGTTAGATTTGAAAATGATCAGATGGAGGCATTTGTAGTTGCTGGCTGTGCGATATTTTTTTCAATCTTTATTTGATTTATGTTGCTAAGTTTTGCAAGCAGGCAAAATTCTGAGACCAAACACTTATCAGTTTGATGGTACTCTTCTGCATTTCATAGCAAAATTATCATAGGTACAAACGCTATGCACAAAATGTTGTTGTTGAACTTGAGATAGACTGCGTTTGAAATAGACTGTTGTTTGAACCTGGAATAGGCTGGACTCAGGATATTCCTGCATTCAAATGAGAAGTACCTCTTAAGTGAGAGGTTCCCAACACTTTACATGCTGTATGCAAATTTTGCAACAGAAACTTATTATAAATTCTCCTACATAAAGCAAAATAAACTTAACTTCCTTCACTGCCTGCAACCACAAGGTAAAGACATCTTTTCCTGATGATGCTCATATGTATGAGTGAAGATTTATTAGAGAAATTTGATTTAGGGATTTAGAACTGTAGACAAATCTAAACGTGCTAAATGTTTTAATGTATCGGGCAAATACCTAGCTTTTCTTTCTCTGTAGAAACTAACTGAATAACTGAAAACTAATGATTATACATGAACCGTAAAGAAGGTATTTACATTAATATTCTAAGAACCATACAATGGTAAAGCTTCACCATGGGCAAAGTTCAGAAATAGCTTTTGGTTTTCATCCATTCTTCTATTTCATTCACTCATTTCATTCATTCTTCACTTCTTCCTTCATTATAAACATGAATTTCAAGACAGTTTATAACATTTAAATTAATAATGGATACCTTTTCATAATGCACGATGTTTCATTTGCTAGTATGTGATTGAAGGGAAAACTAACAATAGTGTTGTTGAATGCTCTCCAGATCATAATTAAGAAAAGTGATAGTTAGTAACCAAAGTCTTAATTGTTTACTTATAGGTCGAGAATACTACACATTTTGTTGTGGGTTCACAATAAATTGTGTGTCTACCTGCATCATGTAGGCGTATTGTACTTAGAGAAAACTAAAAAACTCAAACTTGAAGGGTGGTTTTAAATTGTCCCTCACAGGTAGTTGGAATGAATAGGAGAGGTAGATTTTAAAGTATTTTGAAGTGTTTTATGAGCATGTGGTTTATGACAGCTTATTTGGAAGTTCTGCTGGTTAAGTTTCACAAAACATCTTATGGAAGCATTGCTTTTAAAATAAATTATCGTAATAATTCATTGTATGTTTTAGAGAGCACCAAATCAGAATCAATTTTCACAGCTTATATATTTCATGGGTCTTAAAATTAATTACTGAAACTACTCACCCATTTTATTTTGCATTTTCCAGTCTGACCTTAGACCATAATTAAATCTTTCTTTCCACAATTTACGTGATTAACTCTTAGGGATTGCAGCAGTGTCAAATCACCGCATCCTGAATACAGAGGAAAATATTTTAAAGTATCTGTCAGTGCATAGATGAGGAAACGGTACATCTCTAAGCCTGTGTTTTGGATGCCATCATGACACCCTGACAGTTTGTTGCCCCCAGGGACCTAGTTAAAAAGAGCCGGATCTCTGCAGACATGGTCATTGTGAACAGTTTTGCTTTAGTCGGGGCAGTCCTACAATATTGCTCTTCCCCTATATTTGAAATTCCAAGTCTGTCTTGGATGTTTGTTCAAAGAATAGTTTTAATGGGGAACTGTAAGGAAGTGGTTTTACTTTCTCTTTTAATAAACAACCCCCTCATAGGCCCTCCACAGGAACATGTAGATTATGTAGATATAAGCTTGGAAATATGGAGAGATCAGCAGGGTATATGAAGGTCTGCCCTTCAAAGAAATTATGAATGTTATTCTCTTCATTCCTTAAACTGAAATATTCTTTAATTACTTCTATTTTAGAATTACAGTAGACTGGCCATTATCATCACAGTCTGATTTATAGGAAGACTGAAATTGAGAAACAATCTGGTGGTGAATGGATTTTACTACATAACCAACCTTTCTCATCCATTTAGAAAAATCTTCAGGTTTTTCATTTTTATTTTTAAGATGCAAGAGAGGTGGGAACACTTTCATATCTTAACAGCTTGTGTGCGGGCTGTTTTGGAGGATATTTTGGCAATGTCAAACAAGCAACATGCTTTAGTTACTGGAAAGTGTTAAGGGACTGGGGTAGTACATTGAAAAAATGGACTAACTTGATAAAACTAGGGCATCTGGCACATGAATAATGTTCTCGCGTGTCAAAACATGCTATTGTGTCATATGTTTTGAATCAGCTGTTGTTTCTAATTCCTACCGAAGCCTTGGTTACTCTAAACTGAGAGGAAAAGCTTGTAGAGAAAGGGTTTCAGACATAACTGGACGAGTAATGGTTTCAAAGAAAAGATGCTAAGGCTAAAGAGAGCACCCTAAGGTGAAAATAAATTAACAAAACTTCTTATGTAAAGACAGATAGCTTGAGACAGATTGGGTGGAGTGCCAGTGGTTACTTCATCTCAGATTTCTGAAAGAACTGGTAGCTGAAGCTGCAGGTCCAGCATTTCTAACAACGCAGTGAGAAGGGGCAGGAGGGAAAATGGAGTAATAAATACTAAGGGAGTTGTCTAAGTATTGGTCTAGGACCAATTTCACCAGCGTGAATCATTAGTGATTTTTGCTTAAAAAAAAAAAAAGGAAAGCAGATATGAGGAGGAGGAATAAACTGATGAAACATGCTGATGGCTCAAAGGTAAGCACCACTATCTCTCCAAAAAGAGATCAGGCTACCGTGTCGAATCATAGAATCATAGAATGGTTTGGGTCAGACGGGACCTTCAAAGATCATCTAATCCAACCCCCCTTGCCATGGGCAGGGACATCTTCCACTAGATCAGGTTGCTCAAAGCCCCATCCAACCTGACCTTGAACACCTCCAATGCCAGGGCATCCACAGCGTCTGTGGGCAACCTGTTCCACTGTCTCACCACCCTCATTGTAAAGAATTTCTTCCTTATGTCTGATCTCAACCTACCCTATTTCAGTTTAAAACCCTTACCCCTTGTCCTGTCACTACAGGCCTTGGTAAAAAATCTCACTCTGTATTTCTTACAATCTTTCGATAATCTCAAAAACCAAAGTACCATAAATGAAATGGCTGAAACGTAGTCCAGAGAAGAAGGTTATCTGTTGTGAGACTAGTTAACACAGAAATCTGCTAGAAGTTCAGCTGTCTGAAGTGATTGGAAAGGATTTAAGTGTTACTCTGAGCTACTGGTGTAATCCAGCTATGAAGAAAGGTGTATGTGACATTTGTAGAAGCCTCTAATGAAACCTCACATGGGAAACTTCTTCTGTAAGAAGAGCTCAGATCAAACCAGAATAGGAAAAAGTAAAGTTTTGGAGGTGATCAAGGAATGAAGACTTATTGTTGGTTTTATGCTATGGAGATACTACACTGAGTAAAATTAGATCGGTTCTCAAAAGTTGAGTAAATCTGACAGGTGAGTTCTGTGTTCACTACTTAGATGTCTAATACAGTCTTGCTTGCTTTGAACTGCATTTTCTCTGAGACCGATTTCTCTAATTTAGCAAAATCAAGAGTTGAATCCATCGGAGGATGAGGTCTCAAGGAGGGAAAAAAACTGCTGAAGTAGGGCAACTTTTGGCATAAGAGCATACTGAATAGAAACTATCTGTTAATAAATGCAGTCTAGATTTTTTCAAGACCATTAAGGTTTCCAACACAATGTTACAGGAGAAATACCGGCAGAAAAGAAAGTACCAAATAATGGTGTTTAATCGGATATGAAAAGGAGAAAAAGAAACAGGACATTGTGGTAGCAGGAAAATGAACTCATCCAAGCTTGATTCAGGCACATGTGCCTAATACATTTTGTTATGTTGACTAAGTGAGTGACTTTGTTTTCAATATTTCATTTACAAAACCACTGTATTGTTAAAGCAAAAATTAAAAAAAAAAAAAAAAAAAAGAGCTATGCATAGTTTACTTCTTTATGGGAATACTGCTTACGACATTTCAGTTAAGCCATAACAGGTGATTGAGAAACACCATAATGATGATAAATTGTTACACAGTTACGCAAGATACTTAATTTTCTAGGTATTGTTAGAAGTAAATTGAATAATAGATTAATTGAACATCCAAATTAAAAAATGGAAAGCTATCGAAATAATTATGAAAATGGGTTACACTTTCAAAAAAAGGTGTGAAGATAATTGTAAGGAAAAAGATTGAAAAGACAAAAGAAGCTGTCTTGTAAAGCAGTTGGTGAAAAGTATCACTGAATCTGCAGAGAAATAGATTTCTATTACTTTGATGGACACAGAAGATACTATTTGAATAAAAATTTAGAAAAATATGATTCAGCTTGAGGACAATTAAAAAAAGAAAAAAGGAAAAAAGATCAGAAGATGTATGTATTAACAAGAGAGGCAAGAAAGGTGCTTTGATCAGGCAGGATTTTAATTACCCAGCAATTAAACGAATTGTACAGTTAAGCGTGTAGAGAATGAGAAATGGAAAATATGCTAATTGTAGTGGAGGAATATTCTGAATAGCCTATGTAGGACAGGTTCAACGTGTAATTGGTTTCGGGCAGTAAGCAAGAAGGGAGGCCTTATTCCAGAATGCATACGCTGAGCTTTCCTTATCTGGCTTCTGACATTTTCAGTTTTTGTTTTATTTCACTTGAAAAAATAATGCATATGCTTGGAACTGAATGCCATGAATGTTGTAAATGAAAGCAGTCTTTTTACTGACTACATTGTACTTTGGATCAGACTATTTTTTACTAATAAAGTGTGTCATTTGACTGGGCTATTACATCTTCT
The DNA here is from genome assembly GCF_000699145.1 of Aptenodytes forsteri. Classification (NCBI taxonomy): domain Eukaryota; kingdom Metazoa; phylum Chordata; class Aves; order Sphenisciformes; family Spheniscidae; genus Aptenodytes; species Aptenodytes forsteri. The sequence goes on from NW_008795932.1 coordinate 2,008,058, forward strand.
CAGTAGAAGTGCAAATGTACTCTGTTGTAGTTTGAAGTTTTTACTTAATCAAGTCAAATGGAACGTTTTCCTCTCATTTTTGTATTTTACTAAATGCAAAATTTTCCAAGTATTTGCACGTGTTCTCCCTCCACCCCCACGTGTTTTGACTCATCGGTTAAGGCCAGCGTGACCTATGATCAGTAGAAGTTCTCCGGCAAACAGACGTTTTAAGGGGAGGGAAGTTGGTTTAATTTTCAGTGTTCATTCTGAAGTAGTCCTTTATTTCATCAAGGAAGCAGAAGTGAATTAATGACTGTGAAGAACATAAATCCTCCTCAGTAAGCCTTGTAATACTGAAATTAATAGCTTCCAACTGTCAAAACCTCAGCAGTATGAGCACAGACCAGAACAGACAGATTTGTGTGAGGAAATATAAGCTTTGACTGAAGTCCTCTCTCTTTCATGTTCTCTCCTATTCTTCTTTTTAGTCTCCCTCTCTCAAAATTGGCAGCTAATTGTCTATTTTTTAGCATATGAGATTTTTTTTGCCATCTTATTTTTCTTAATTTTGTGATTTTTCTTAGCCTGTTCCTTCTCCCCATTCTATCTTCGGTAAAACAATGTCAGAACTTGACTTGATTTTACTTTTGTTTTTATTTTGTATCCCAGACCTTTGTATTAAGCAATCGTAAAATATTTTTTGAAAAGCCAGGTTGTACAGTTTTAGGCCAGAAAGAACTTAATTTCATTTGATTGACTCGAATCATTAATTGATTTGATTTTACAAAAGAAGCCAGTCAAACAGAAAATCTTTCCTGAGCTGTGATTCTGTGTGCTCATTGATACTGTATACTCAGTAATGAACTTAGACTTTTAAGTTTAGTATCTGTTTCCTTATTAAGCAGAAGTTCAGGCTCACTTTAATAACATTTCTGATTACCTATGGATACATTAGAAAAAGTTAAAGAAGGAGAAGGGCTATTTTTTTTTGCATCTTAGGATATTGTCGTGGTTTAACCTCAGCCAGCAACTGAGCACCACGCAGCCGCTCACTCACTTCCCCCCACCCCAGTGGGATGGGGGAGAGAATTGGAAGAG
>NW_008795932.1:2009378-2013287 GCF_000699145.1 Aptenodytes forsteri
GCCTGTGCCCCCTCCCAGCTTCTTGTGCACCTCCTCACTTGCAGAGTATGGGAAGCTGAAAAGTCCTTGACTAGTGTAAGCACTGCTTAGCAGCGACTAAAACATCGGTGTGTTATCACATTATTCTCCTACTAAACCCAAAACACAGCACTGTACCAGCTACTAGGAAGAAAATTAACTCTGTCCCAGCCGAAACCAGGACAGATATGAAAGAGGAGCTGAGCAAATGTTTTCTGTAGGATGACTTTGTACAAAAGGGCTTTCATCAAAAGATGCTCAAGTTCTTTTCTGTTACTCATTACATTTTGTATAGTATCATATAAAGTTGTTGCTCAATAATATCAGACATGTACAGAGCTGTTACAGAACCTTTATATCAAGGCCAGACGCAAGAGATGAAATAAGGAAGAATCTTAATTAAAAATGTTATTAGTATATAGAAAGGGTAAAATGTCTCAGCAGTATCTGGAATGACACAGAGAGAAATAATTGGTTGCCTCATGTGAAAACTTCAGGAAAGAAAAAAAGGCAGTAGCAGCAATCCTCAATAATTAAAAGAAGTGTTAAGGGATTACTACATTTCTGTGCTTTGATAAACAGTCAACTGTCAGTTACCTGAGTGAATGATGGGGTTGAGTTGTTCAAGCTAAAGGAAAAGCCCAGGTATTAAAAGTGTTGGAGACCATAAATCAGAAACTTCAGAGCAGAAATGGGTGCCACCAGCCCCGAATGGTTCTGGTTGGAAGTCTTCCAACAGTGCTCCCAGCTGTGGGAGCGTTTAGTAAATTTGTTTTAGTGGGACGTGAAGGCTCAGAGTTGGTTACATGCTGCACCCAAGCTCCAGACTCCAGCTGGAGCACTGCTGAAAGGGGGGATCAGCAGCTCAGATCTGGCAGGACTTCTTGGCTTGGGCTTTGCCTTACTTGTAGCTGTTGTGGTTTAACCCCAGTCAGCAACTGAGCACCACGCAGCCGCTCGCTAACCCTCCCCGACCCGGTGGGATGGGGGAGAGAATCGGAAGGGCAAAAGTGAGAAAACTTGTGGGTTGAGATAAAGACAGTTTAATACTTGAAATAAAATAGCAACAACAACAACAATAATGAATTGTAATGGAAAGTAAAACAATGAGGGGGGTCGGGTGAGGGGGAACAAAACCCAGGAAGGAAAGGAAAAAAAAAACCAAACCAAGAGGTGATGCAGTCACTCCCCCCCCGCCGACTGATGCCCAGCCAGTTCCCGAGCAGCGATCGCTGCCCTTCAGCCAGCTCCCCCCAGTTTCTGTACTGAGCATGACATCACATGGTATGGAATGTCCCTTTGGCCAGTTTGGGTCAGCTGTCCTGGCTGTGCCCCCTCCCAGCTTCTTGTGCACCTCTTTGCTGGCAGAGCATGGGAAGCTGAAAAGTCCTTGACTTAGTATAAACACTGCTTAGCAACAACTAAAACATCGGTGTGTTATCAACTTTGTTCTCATCCTAAATCCAAAACACAGCACTGTACCAGCTACTAGGAGAAAATTAACTCTATCCCAGCCGAAACCAGGATAGTAGCTCAGACCAGTAGACTGGGTAAAACATGACTTTGCACCTATACGTTAGACCACTTTGATTCAAAGCCCTTGTTTCAAATGAGATATATTTGTCGCCCACTCATTCTGCCCAGAAATTTAGGCCCATGCATAAACTCTGTGAAATGGAAGCAGACCCTATGGGGACAGGTGTCCACACTGTGCTGCCTGGTGGGTTCCTTCATGGCATTTAACTCCCAGTAACTGCATCACCTCCTTACTATCACAGTTTTTCCCATATATGCTTCACTTCCAGACAGAAAACATGCAGGTTTCTCTCACTGATGAAATTGCCAAATAGTGGTAGTAAAACAAAGAAAATGAAAAATGAGTGAGAAACGTAATCTAAGTTTTGAGGTTTGGATGAAAATAAGATCAGTGAACAGCTGTCAGTTGGAGTGAACATCCTGAACTTCGCCTGTTAAAGAGGCAAAATGACCTCTTCTGGTTTCCTAGTGACTATAATTTTGTATAACTTGCTGGAGCAACCAGTGAGTTTCTGAACATCTGTTCCTAATGAAAGTATTAATCAGCAGTGTGCTCACTATTCGCTATTTATGAACTATTTTTCTTAAACAGGCTGTATTTGAAAGAAATTATTTCCGTTTATGGGTACTTAATAGATAGTGATTTGTATTGTCGGCATATTGTTTTAAATTAATCTCATAACATGAAAGATACATCTTTATGTTATTTAATTCAGAAGTAGATTACAGAAGGTGTCTCAATATAATTTTGTTTGGAGAGCCTTTTGTAAACTTATTGGGCTCAGTCTGAGAACCTTGCTGTGAATAGGAATTTCAAGATTAAATTTATTTGTGACTCATTTCCAGCCCTTTTGTTCTCATGTCAATATTGTTCTTTAGTTTAAATAGCTTTTCTCAGTCTCTGATGTTTGCCTTTTTTTACTCTCGCCCTTTCTTTTGTGCATTTCGAGACAGCAGTCAGGACTACCTCTCCTAGTCTCCTTGATAGCATAGTGGGGTTTTTTTCTTGCCCACCCCACAATTATCTCAGTAGCCTCTGCCTGCGTGCATTGTAAAGTTTTTTTTTCTTCTTAGATCTGGATTACAAGATTAGACCTTCAGTAGGATCATTCCTGACACAGATCCTTAATGATCTCTACCTTAATAAAGTAAATCTGTGCTTTCATTTTCAAGACTATCTATTGTCCTCTATTAATCACCAAAATTATAGTGAACATTTAGTATTTCACAAAACATGATGTAGGCTATTGAAACCAACATCGCCTCTCTCACAAACATTAGTTTGAAACTGGAATGATGGAGTAAATCCAGCTTATTAAACCTTCTGGCTCATTTCAAAGTTTATGTATTAAGACCAGTGTGAATTTTGTTGGTATCTGGCTACAACACAGTGGTTAGCAAGTTGCTGCTGTCTTTCTAGTGTAGCAGGATCTTTAATGTTTAAGGTGGATAATAACGTAATCACTCTGAGTAAACACAAAATAATTAAACCACCAAAACTTTCAGAAGTTAATTTTGATTACATTTCAAGTTTCAGCTACTCAACACCATGACCAACAGTGTAGTAAAGCAGTATCAGGCCTTATTTCTGTCAGAGATTAATACCATATTGTAAAGACGCATCTATAATATTGCAGATGGAGTACAGTTTGTCCATTGATGTGAAATTCCTCTGCTGTTAGGTTTTTTCATCACTTAAACTCTTTCTTAACAAACAGCAAGGAAGATGCTCCACATAACTTTGGGAGTCATTTCTCCGAACAGCTGGAACGTTGTATTCGCCATGTCTGTGATATTCCCCTGGCTGTGCTGATGATGTTGCTATAGAAGATATTTTCTGAAGAAAAGGCTCCTTCCTGCTGTCATTTGCCCTGATGCTCAGAAAACCGTCCATTTGTGGCTGTGAACCCTGCACCTGGGTAGCTCTCTAGGAAGAATTGGATTGATGCCTGCAGCTTGATCACTAAATGGTCAGATATGTAACAGCCTTTTTTCCTATTATCTAGGCTTGTATTCTGAGTGACAAAGTGACACTTGTCTATCCAGGTGACTTGTATTGTCCTTATGAATGTAGAATCAAAGATGTGTTTCTTGTAGTATCCGTTGGTGTTGCTAGCTGGAAATTCAACAATTGTTAGGAAACCCAGATATACAGATGAATTTCAAGTATAGGTTAGTTTTCATTACGCAATAATTATGTTTTTTGCCACATGCACGTGCAAATTCTTGGAAATCAAAATGTATGGGGTGTCCATGCCCAGGTGTTGCCTCTGTGAGGAGAGGCCGGGGCTGCCCCATGCTGGACACAGCCGGTTCCAGCCGGTCCCAGCCAGCTCCAAGGGGCCGGCCGCAGGG
>NW_008795932.1:2013598-2016226 GCF_000699145.1 Aptenodytes forsteri
CAGGGAGAGGTGGGGGGGGGGGGGAGCGGCCGAGAGGGGCTGTGATGGACTGACCACAACCCTCATCCCTGCCCCCTGCGCCCCTCGTGGGGAGAGGAGTCGGGAGTGAAGGGGTGAAGGGGTGAAGCTGGGTATGGGAAAGGGGCAGGAAGGTGTTCTAAATTTTCACTTAGTTTCTTACCATCTAAATCTGTTTTAATTGGCAATAAGTTTTTAATTTTCGCCAAGTTGAGTCTGTTTTGCCTGTGACAGTGACTGGTAAGCGATCTCCTTGTCTTTATCTTGACCCATGAGCTTTTTTATCCTTTTTTCTTCCCCTGTCCTGTTTAAGATGGGGAGTGAGCAAGCAGCTGGGTGGGCACTTGGCAGCTGACCAAGGTCAACCCACCACAGATTGTTACTTCAATATCTGGTTATTCCCTTTCAATTATTGTCTTTTGGGGAGGTTGTAGTGCAGTCCATGCAGTTCCTTGGAGCCAGTAATACTCAGAAATCTCTGCAAAAGTAATAGGTACTACACAAAGGTAAAAAATATGCTAGAATGACACAAGGTAAGGAATGAAAGTGAGACAATACAGGATTGTTTGCTTGTGAGAAATTGTTTTGGCTTTCTAGCTGTCACAGTACATAGTTTTGGTACAGGAGGTCCATTCAGAAAGCTGTGCATAATTCAGTCAAGTAAAAATGAGCAGAGGCAAACAAGGACTGCGACATGTAGCGATACATGCCTGATAGGGGAGGCAGCTTGTAATAGAGGTTGGCGATGATAATCTGGAAGCTGTTCGTCAAAAGGCATGGTGGCAGACAATGAAATTCTTCTGTTATTTTGAGAGAGTGAAAAAACCCAACTACTTGATCCTCATGCATAACTAACCTTCACAGGTTTCCTTTTTTTCTTGTAATAAATTGTTTCTTAGGCAATGTATTGTGTGAGGTTAAGAACAGTTCTGACATACTGTATAGCATCATTCTTAATCCTTCTTGTTCTCTTTTAAAGTATCTTTTGTATTGCATTGGTGCTGGCAACTTGGTAATGATCCAGTAGTGTTACCTAATTTAAGTAAAATACCACAGATGGCGTTTACCTCTATCTTTCATCTGGAGTTTCAGTCTGTGGAGCTGTTTGTTTGCCATACAGCATGCCATAATAATCAAACCTTTAGTCAAATTAAGTTGGATAGTTCGATGGTATGAACTCAGCAGGAAATTGTTACATGTCTAAATTTAAAGATGAAGGGACCAAAGCATTACAGAAAACCAGAGATTTCATTTAGCCCAGGAACTACATTTTATTCAGATCTTCTTGTCTGTAGATACTGACTAAAACGTTGCTCCTTTGGAATTTTGAAGCAGGTTGTCTGTGCCTTTAGTTATCTCACATTACAGCTTACTCTTCTAATTAGAAACTCACTGTATTCTGTATGGGATAGTGGATGTTTCTCAGTTGCACAGATTCCAAATGTGACCCTTGATTGTTCAGTTATTTTCATTTTTCATGAAAGTTCACGTTAACAACATGCATATTCCCAGTACATCAGTCTTTTGGATATCGTTGGGTAGTACTGTTGGATAGTACTGTTTATACCCAAACTTTGCAGTTATAAAGTCTCTGAACTACCTTTGGGAAGAAGCTTTAAACTGAAATACTGTAGTGATGACTCCTATGCTTTTCCTGACGTGCTAAAATCTAGAGAGCAGGCTGTATGAAGGGCTTCTCTGAGCTCTGAGATAACACTGAAGAACAGGAGATATAAGTGCAGGTTCAAATATTTTCAGTGCTGAAGTGGAATTGCCCTGAGCATTTCACTAGAAATTAAATCTGAGTACACGGTATCTGGCAATTAATAGCAAATTAAAACTATCTTTATATGCAGTGATTAGACAGTCTTTAATTGTCATTACTTCATATCCTGATGGCAAAGTGAATTTATTAATGTTTCCAAACACTGAAATAAACACAATAAATATTTTGTTCAGTAAAATTTTACTCATATATAATAATGTCTAGGTGAAAAGTCATTTGGGATTCTTTCTATTTCGAAACAGGGATTAAAATGAATCCGAGTCATCTTGCTATTCATTAAGTAGCTCACTCCTGCTCCATCATAAATAATAAATTATATGATGGGAAGACTCATCACTTGTTAGAGAAATTTCAGTATCAGCAAGTAAGTTAAGGGAAGACTCATCACTTGTTAGTGAAATTTCAGTATCAGCAAGTAAGTTAAGAGATACAAATAAAAAGCAAGCTAACAGCATGAAATATCTTTGAAACTTTCTAAAGCTGTATGACGAAGATCAGGATTGGATACCTTCTACTGCCTAAGAAAGTGGAAGTTACCAAGATCTACCTGTTGAGCTGTTTCCTGATTTTTCCATTCCCATACCCTATTCAAACTAGCTATAATTTGCAGGAATATAGAATATTTGGTTTCTTGGGCTTACCCATGAAACTGGGTGATTTTCAAATGTTCAGATAAGCTCATTCTACAAGATCTATAAGATCTGTAAGATCTATATTAAGATTCTATAAGATCCTTGATATGTAGCTGCATATTTCTTCCTGTTAGCAGAGAAACCTCATTATGGAAGGTCAAGGCATTATAAACAGATATACATTGATTGCCC
>NW_008795932.1:2022372-2026166 GCF_000699145.1 Aptenodytes forsteri
AAAGAAAACCCAAACCCCAGCCCACCCATAAAACTCCATCTGAGATCTCTACCCCATTTCTGGGGTTGAATATCTTAGAACTTTTATGGGAAATCCTGGGAAGTTAAAAGGATGGTGCTGTCAGTAGAAATGCATCTTCCATTCTCCTCTCTCCCCATCCTCTCCTTTTCAGTCTCCTGTGTGTGGAGGTCTTTTACTGAAGCCAAATCGTGTTTGTGATTTTGAAGATGTGTGGATTAAAATATTGTAGGCTCTGTTGGATGCCTGAAAGCACCAATGACACCAGGAAATTTATACTTTACCCTGCTAATTGTTGGAAAATATGAGCCCTTGATTGGTATGCAATTAGAAGTGTAACATTCTGTTAAACATATCACACAGCATATGGCATGTTAGTAGCAAATCCTTTAATTGAAAATGAAAAAAGTATGTAGTTCTGCATATTAGCAATTTTTGCAGGGAATCAAAATTTGCCATTTGTCTAAATGTCAGAGGGGAAAAAGCCATCCTTAGTTATTCTGGTAATCTGAATTTGGTTTATGTTTGATAAAATTTCTGTTCTTTAACAATAAACAAATATAAAAGAGGAAAACCCATAACGTATTTAAATGTGCCATTAGTTCCAACTAATCAAAACTATGCCTTTTATTTAAAAAAATAATTGAATTACCTTACCACATCTGCTTTAATTCAAACAGGTTAAAAATGCTGAAGCAAAAACATAATTGCAGAACCACAGAGGGGAAAAAAAAAAAGTCAAAGGACCATGAGTGGAATTCATTGATGGGCAATCAGATGGTGCACTGTTTTGTCAATTAAAAACATTGAACAGATCCACAGACAGATGATCCTTTCTTTAAAAACCTCAGTGGTTTGAAGGCTTGATATACCCTCTAATCTTTCAGTACATAGTCTCTGATCACTTTTTTTTTTTCCCTGGTGGTGTGTTTTGGGGCATTTTGGAATAAGATTTTCACATATATACCAAGGTGCTGCAAGGAACACCCTTTGTTTAGAGGCTGAAGTCTTGCTTGTATGGGCCCAGGGATGACTAGTACTTAGGTGATGAACTTAGCCCATTTATAAAGCTAATTGTAAGCACTGCTAATTGTAGGCATGGTCCGTTGAAAGATGGTTTGGTAGGCCAGGTTAAGATGGGAGCAAGTAAACTGAGTATGAAATAGTTTCCTTTCACAGTGGTTGTGCAGGGTTACTGTGTGTCTTCAAATACGATTAGTCTTGGAGGGGATTGCATTTCATTGATTGACTGCACATACACCGCAATTTTGATCAGTGAAGTTTAAAAATCTTTGAATGCTTCAGACATGTTTTTGTTAACAAGCTTGTTATTTCTAATATTTGTAGATGGTCAATTTATCTCATGTTTGGCAGGTAATATTTATCTTCTGCATCAAGGTTTCTGACTTCCTAGTCAGTCTTTCACTGTTGCTATGTTAGGATAACTCATCACTTAAAAAATGTGCCTTATTTCTGCTTTAATTTACATCTTGTCTCCGGTCTTTCTCCCATGGCATAGTATTTGTCAGACATCAGTCTGATGGTATATTTGCCAATGAATCTCAAAATAACCTCCTAACGCTGGCTTTATTAAGTGTTTATCCTGAAATGGTAAGTAGGATTCCCATTCCGCTTGTCTCTTCGTCATCCCTGCCTTTGTCACCCTCCTACTTCAGTCACCAAGAGTGACTCTTACCGCAATGTAGCTGAGCGCTGCAGAGCCGCAGCCTAGCCTTGTGAGAATTTGCGTCCCTATTTAAACCAGGCAGGAAAGGAAAATTTTTCTGCTCTAGCAGATAACTGATCATTTATTACGCTCAAGTACTGACATCAGTTTTGCTGTGACTTTGTACTTCATTTTGACATTGCATTATACAGTCAATTTGGCATTGAACTGGACAAAATGAGAATACTAGGAAGCCGATTGCTCAAACTATTAATTTTATATCAAAGACAGCTCTCCAAAATGTTGCATGCGGAGGAGAGAGTTCTTTTTCATTCTGCTTTACTCACCAAATTACACAGTTACTTTGGAAATCTTAAATCTACTACATTTAAAATCAGTTTGTGCTACAAAGCCCGAGGTTTGGTATCGGTTGTTCCTGTTGTGTGTTGTAGTCACTAATCCTTTTAATGAAGAGCTTTTAGCATTGAAGAGATTCTATTTATAGTAAAGCCATTAGAGCATAAAGCTCCTCATTGCTATTCTGCAGCATTTAGCTGTAATGTTTGTCAGTGGAGAAAAGATATTTTTAGCTGCAGCATTGAAAACCGAGGCTGAAAGGTCAAGAATCCTTGCGGGGATATGTTCTGCTACATCAGTGCTATCACACAGCTGCTGTTTACTCTCTTATCGTTCTTCAGTAATAAGAAGATTTCTTTATTGTGACACTAAAGGTATAAAGCATCAAAAGGATTTTGTGCATGAAATGAATACTCGGGGAAGGATGATGTATCCAATCACATTAAATGTTCTACTTCTCCTTAAGTGAATGATTTTATTTTCCCAAAGACTATCTCAATACCTATTCGTCAAAAGATTCATTCTAGGAAAGTTTTTTATTAAAGGGGATAAGACCTAATGCAAGCAAAAGGCAATCTGATGAAATAGCAAAGAATTTTAAGTATACGCTATTCTGCCTGACATCTACACCATTCATTTTCTTAGCAGCGTACTGCATGAACGGAAGACATAATATCAATGTGTAGTTTGCCGAAGAAAAAAGAGCCTGGAGATTTCTATTGGTAATTTGAGGAACAGGATTGTGGGTGGTGGTGGTAATATCTGTTACAGGACAGCTCGTAGCACACTGGATAGGTGCTCAGCAAGCACAAAAAGATCATGTAGGTCCTATTGTAACGGGATATGATAGATGATATGTAAAAGGGAGAAGGGAGAAAGGAGGGGAAAAAAGGGATAATTATAGGAATACAAGGCTGCATATGTTAGCTGAGTGTACAATGTGGAGGCTTCAGAGGGTTTTCTAATATCTTTATACAAAAATCAGGGGGGAAAAGAGATTAATTGCCACATTGAGAAAATTAGGGCTGTATGATCAAAGGAAAGGCAGAGAAGAAATGGCCTGTTGCCAGATGGCTTATAAAAATGAAAAGATTTTTCAGAGGATATGAGTCTGGAGTTTTGTGCTGCTTGGGGAGACGCAGGCACTGTCATATTTTAATAATAATAAGCTGCTGTGTAACTCTTTTTATTCACCAAACATTATGTAGCATAGGAAAAGTATGAGTAAAATAATACAGTGATAGGTACACTTTCTTCTCAGGGTATAATGAAATTAATTGTACTTCTCCTCTAGGAATTTCTTTGAGGTCTTGCTGCTGGAGGTTGTTCTTATCTTCTGACACATGGAGTCCATTATCACATACCTTTTAAAACAGGTTCCTTCATATCAGGAAATTAATTTAGTTCTACTCTTTCTGCATACCCAAAGCAGGTTTTAACAGCATCTTTTCCAAGCTTTCTCTATAGGCAGTTTTTGACTTAGTCCATGTGGTTATAACTGTTATGTTGTTCTGTCTGCTGGAACTGTGCCAGGCAGCAGCACAGAGTGAGCACACATTGATAGGCAGCTCCTCTCCTCAGGATCTCGGACATGAATAAACCAAAAATTGAAGGATTGTCAAAAAAGAATTGGAGAAACTGAAGAGATGTCAATTCTACAATTATTTTCTTTTGTAATTGAATGAGATTTAGGTAAATGGGCATTGGCTGAAGGGAATGACAGAGAAAGGGAGGGTATGGCTTTTTGAAAAGG
>NW_008795932.1:2026779-2038213 GCF_000699145.1 Aptenodytes forsteri
GAGAAGGGGAGGGTATGGCTTTATGAAAAGACAAGACGTTAATGGCTTGTTCTTATCAAAACCGACAGATGTTGCTTAGTCCCATTATCTCTCATCTCTCACTCTTACATGAAAGAAACTCACGTGTTTCTGGCTCTGTCACTTCATGGCAAAGTGACTCAATTCAACTCACTAAACCGGCAGAAAAAAACTCAGAAAAAAAAATAGTAGTTTCTCTTTTTTTGGGGGGTCAGGTTAAGGGGTTGAATCAGTATGCCTTGTAACAGCGCAGTGAGTGCTGGGGCAAAGGAGCAGCTGGCTCGTGCTGTGAGGAGCCAAGGGTGGGCAGAAGAGGAGGGCAGGAGGGAGCCCAGCCTCTCTTCCTCCCTGGTGAGGTGATGAGCTCTTAATTTAGCTTACCATCATATGAAACACGGGAACAAGTCTGAGGAAGGCCATGAGGAACAGGGACGATAGGTGGAGAGAGTCTCAGTTATGCAGGAGGAAGCCTGCGTGAACAACCGGTCTTCATGTGGAAGAGAACTTCCTAAGAAGGGGCTGTCAGTAGCTGTCCTGACGTCATTCAAAGGGCTTGGCCCATCCCTGCTCTAACTCTTTAAACCTACGTTGGTATCTGCTCCTCATAGCTTTAGGTACTGTGCTGCCAGGATACTTTTTTCTTTTTATTGATTTTTTATCTTCGAATATGCATGGCTTGGAAGAAGAAGGACGCTACCTCGCGCTTAACGCTGACTTGGGAGGTGGTTGCTCATATGTGAGATATGCACATAGTATATGGAATAGAGGAATTTATTCTGAGTTCTTGACTTCGTCATGTTTATATATACACACTTTCTTAATGAAAGAGAAACTTTATAAACATCAGTGATGGATTTAGTATATTGGGATAACTGGAAATTCCTGGGATTCTGATGGTAGCACAAAGATTTCTTTCAAAAGAAAGAATTCAGGATGTTTTTTGTTTCTTTCTATAACTGCTAACTGCAGAAGGAATCAGCAGAGAATATGATAAAAAATTACATAAACTCATAATCCATGATCTTAACTGCAAATTAATGTTATTTGTTTATAGCTTTCATAGCCTGTAGAAGTCATGGTGTTTGTGGAACAAAAAAAAAGTAAGCTCTAGGTCACAGACTGATAAAATAGTGTTTAAATTGATTGTTGATATTTTGTGTGAAAATGCATATGATTTTGCTGTTTTAGCTACTAGAGTATTGTGGAAATCCTGATGTATACTCTAGTTTTCCTCAACTTCCCTAGTTAATCTTCGTGCTTTTTATACTTGCTAGTCCTGTGAAATCCCATGTAGGTTTGCTATCTGTGCTGCATTCTCTCTTGCTTTCTTAGACTATTTAATTCTTTTTTGGGCTTAGACTGGCTTTAATTACTTTAATGGTGGTGTCTTTGTTGCAATTTTACAATCATTATGACATCTTTTTTTTTGTAGTTGCTTTTTTTACAGTTAGCTGTTCACATACTCCCTAAGTTGCTTTATTAGCTAAGCATTCTTGGGAGAAACAAAGGATTTTTTTCTTTTTTTACCAACAGTAGCTTTTGTTAGTAAAAGCAAAGGCAGCTCTTTTGGAGTCTAATGGGCTAATGCTCCCGCTTCTTCGTGCATTGGCATGAAGTTGAAGACTGGTAAATTTTGGTATGTATTGACATTCAACTTCGCTGTAAATTTGTAAAATTCAATGCAAGTCAGTTACTAAAACACTTTGTTTTCACTAAATTCTCCTCTGGATCTCTTCCATGTGTAGAGATAGGTTAAAAATAATTGCAAAGTAGACATGCCGGCCTTTATTGACATAGATTCAACGAACATGCGGCAATTGACAGTTGCCTTTTACTAGTTTCCTATTTTCACTTCAAATACATAGTTTCCGTGAGAGAGTGGAAATGTCAAAGCTGTATCTGCAGTGAAGACAAAAATACTTGCCTGTAATTACTGTTCTCTGAAAATGTTTTTTGTGAGAGAGTTTTTATCTGTTCTCCTTTCTGCTGTATCTGAGACTTGTATATTCTTTTCTTGATTTGTTTGTTAACTGAGGGGTATTTTTATCTTCTTACTCTCTTGTGTTTTGAGATTTATTGTGTGATTGCCTCTAATTTGAAACTTGGCAAATTCTATAAAATATGGAAATATGACCTAGTTCTGACCTCATATACCTATGCTGCATTTTGTAGCGATGCCCCTAGCACGTTTGATGCACGTTGACTTGCTAGGCTCTGCAAGTCCTTTTATTTGCAGCCTGTCGTCACAAAATGTGTTTAGCTCCTGGTTACTATATAAAAGGGTTAACGATTCCTGACACAGCTGAAGTTTCGGCTTAGGAATTTCGGTTTAAATCTCCTCACAACAACTGAAATATCAAGGGTTGTTATTAGAGAAAGATTGAGTTGCTTTGAGAGACGTGTGGAGACCTCTGCAAAACTGTATGTGCATCGGAGAATCTCATCATTTCAACTGCAGCTTTTCTGGCTGGTACAGAGCAGTATCTGGAGAGTTCAGTTTATCTACTTGAGCTAATCCATGACTTCAGTTTATTGTATATACAGAGCCTATGCTGTAGATCCAGTTCAAACTAAAATGAAGTACTAGGTCTTAGCGTTTCACTCTGTCTGAAGCAGTAGTTGTTTGATGGTAGCAATGTTGAGAACGCTTTTGCAAATAAAGCTGCAGGCGGTGGCTAACATTTTAATTGTCCTGTCCTTTAAATTTGCTCAGCTCGGGAGTCTTGTCGATGCTAATGCTGTCTCCGTAATACAAAGCTAGGATGACTTGTGATTCCAGTCCTATTTTGTTAAGTGGATGTATTTTATGTGTAACTAGTGACTTGCTGCTAGTGGATGGTAAGTGTAACTACTGACTTGTTTTATTGTCTGTTTAAAGCTCTCATGAATCTCTGAAAGAGTCTTAAGACACATTTTTGCTCTGGTTTCCTGCTTGTGATTGGATGCCATTCAAGATTTGTAAGGAATTAAGAGCTATAGGTAGCCTTGTCTCACTACATCTCTTTCTATATAGCATTTCAGCATTTGGGATCCAGTGCAATTTATGTTAACAAAATCCTAAATTGGGATAGTTAAGGGTAAAACATTTCTGGAAATGAACTTTGTTGTTCTTGCTGTCAATTAAATGACTAGGTCTTCGTGTAAAATCTTCCTCTTTGTTCAAGATTCTGACTTGTGTGCTGTTGACATGCTGGAAATGTAGATAAGATGTGATAAAAGGTACTGTTACTATTACCTGCCCACATACATAATTTGTTTGCTGCATAAATACACCTACAGGCTTGTTCCATACAGGGGTCTAAGTAACCACATAGAAACATATATTTGCTTTGTTAATTCACAGAATTTTTCTGTGATATGTTCAACCTAAACATAGATAAATAAGTCAAGACTTCATCAGGAAAAACCGTGTTTCTGCCAAATTACATTACAGTAGGCCAAAAAAGTTCCTTCCAAAACATTCCTCAACGCTTCTAAAGGGAATACCTCAACCAGCGCATGCAACTTCTAAAATAATCAATCTGTTTCTAGGGAGTAAAAGTTGAAGATGAAAGAACAATTTTGCCTTTTCACCCAATAACTCTGAGTCTAGGAACTGTACAATGACTAATCCAAACTGATTTTTAAAGACATGGAAGGAGAATGTAGGTATGATGTGGGGGAGCCAAAGCCTATGAAGATGTCTAATTTGGACATCGTGCATTGCATCTAAGAACAAAGTGAAATACAAGCTAAAAACGTGACTACATAAGCAGATAGCCTATTTGATAGCTCAAGTTTCTAACTAGTTCCCAGAAGAAAACGTTGCAAAATTCTCCTGCAGAACTGCTAGAGCTCCTCTTTCGTTCTGTGCATATCTGAAGAAATGTATCATTATCAGTCTCTGCAACTGCATCACCGACCAAGGGTCCAGTGGCATTTTAATCAAATAAATGAGCAAGTCTGTTTAACTGCAGAAGCAAATCCTATCTTCACCATTTTATCTGGTTCCTTCCTTGAACTCCTCCTCCCACATCAGCTTTCCAACTCACCTTGTGCTAATATAATCTTGGGGGGTAGATTTAGACTAGATACAAGGAAGAAATTTTTTACGCTGAGGGTGGTGAAGCACTGGCCCAGGTTGCCCAGAGAGGTGGTGGATGCCCCATCCCTGGAAACATTCCAGGTCAGGTTGGACGGGGCTCCGAGCAACCTGATCTAGTTGAAGATGTCCCTGGTTATTGCAGGGGGGTTGGACTAGATGACCTTTAGAGGTCCCTTCCAACCCAAACTATTCTATGATTCTATAATATGCTCTCCAGCATGTCCTTAATTTTTCTTGGCTTGTGCTGTCCGCCAGAGCTGACAGAGCTCAAGTCTTGCTGTTCCCGTTCTCTCTCAGGGTTTCTGGGGTGATGTGGAAGATCTCATCCCTTCTGGCTCCAGATTAGAAGTCCTGAAACAGTCAAATGGGTATCTTTCTCTGAGGGCAGGATGAACTTCTGACTTTTCTTTTCTGGCCAACATTATGTTTATAAGGCTGGAAGCTGACTTGGGAAGCTGATATTTAAAAAAAAAACCCCAAAACAAAACAACAAAACACAAACCTTGGAGAGCTTGATACCAGAGAATGGTATATATCTAGGTAAAAAGTTTGTTGTAACTTTTAAATTGTCCAACTGCACTGGTATGAGAAGACAGTTGTTTTCACTCTGTTGCTTACCTCTTGTGAATTTGTGATGCTATTTTTCTGAGAACACTGAACTGTTTCTTATCATCAGTGAGCGAATCATATCCCTGTGAGAAGCTTAGTGTGCATATTACATATAGACAGACTGAGAAGAGATCATTGCTTTGCCTCAGGCTACAAAATAAGACGGTAATATAGTGGGAAGCTCAGTCTTGCAGTCTCCCGGTTTAACTAGTGAATGACTCATTTATGATACTGGCTTAAAAGGCACTAGGAATGAATGATGGTGAGTAAAGCTTAGAAAAAGATTGGTCAGAACAATGTCTCCTATTCAGGGTTTAATAACGTGTGACTTTCACACCAGTTTTGAAATTAAACTAAAACTATGGGACTATATTTTGCTTCTTCCAATATCCCTGATTAATAAGCAAAGCAAATGTTTTTCTACACTGAATTACTTCCAGTATCTTTATTTACACATCAGTGTGTCAGAGCAGTCCTTTCGCTTGTAGTTCGTCTGTTTCACAAATCTTTTTTTGTTACTCCCTTTAGCTGCCACTGGCTTGGCAATGAAGTGGTATTAGGCTTATGTCCTTCTGAACGTGAAGACTTCCAGATATCCTCCTCAGCATCACAGCAATAATTCTGTCCAAAGACGTTCCTCATCCTGGAATTGCAAGAAACCACCTCTAGGAAAAGGTTTTATTTGTAGTTGCAGGTAGAGCATCCACAAATCTACTCTCAGCTTATTCCAAGCCCATTTCAGTATCAAGGCTCAGAGAAACTTCAGATGGGATTTCACATTCCTAGTGTCCTCCTGATCCTGCAGCCCACTGCTTTCCTTCTCCTTCCTCAAGTGTAGTTTGAGGAGGACTTTTAATTGACTTAAGATGAGGGCTGCTACGAGGGAGTATTTGTGCATTCCCCTCTTCTGGTTGTGTCCTCCTGGGTTTTGGTGCTAGTGTTTGTATAGCTGCCAGGTAAGTCAAGGAGTTGATCTCTCTGAAAACAAGTTTTCTCCCCTCACTGCCAAGTCTTCCTCCAGATTATTTCCTCAATTACTTTGTGCACTTTTACTACCTAATTTGTTCCAGCTTTGACTCTTGCCAGACTTCCCTGAGCTGACTTAACACATCAGTCTGACAGAAGACAAACCCAGTGAGAAACAGAGAGTTTTCTGTAGCAGTGGTGATTTGAATGACTGATGGGAGGATTGCCTTGATTGCTTTGAGAATTGCAGACTCAGATCCTCTGTTCCCAAAAAGAGAGAGGAAATAGTTTGCTAAGGAAGTGGAATCTCCTTCATCCCTATCCCAACCCTTCTTTATGTGATCCTCATTAAAACTTGTGTCTTATGACCGATGCCCTTCTCTCTGGGCTTCAGCGTACCAACCTTAAGACCTTCCACTGCTGGAGTACTTTATAATCCAAGGCTGATTCTGTGCATGTGAAACCCCATCGCAGAATATGCTTTGGCCCGTACACCTATTCAGCTAGATACTTTAAAATACAAAACTCTTAAGAATTGACTGCTCAATTCTAACCAGAATTTGCAAATTTTCTGATGAAGTTTCATTTTTCTCCAGAGTTGTATGACTAAACGCCAGAAGGGAAAACAGAGTAATCATCAGTGAAAATAATCAAATAATGACTTAATAATCACAAATGTAACTGAGAAAGCAGTATTAATTATTCATAGAGGGTGATTTATCTTAAAACTTACTGTTAGACTGGCAGCTGAAATAAAGGCAGATGTTTCTGCTTTGTCCCGGAGGGCTGGAAATACAGAATTGGAGTCAAATTCGATATCCACATAATGATCTGGGAGGGTGTGGAGGTCTGTATGGTTGTTATTTGTGTATGAAGTTTGTTTTGAATGACAGATGGGAACACTTTTTTTCAGTTTTTGTACTGTTTCTAGTTTCTTCTATATGTTGTGTAGAGACTGCACTGTAACATCTTTCATTCAGCACTCACGGCATATTTTGGAATAAATATTTACAGGAATAAAGAAAAATGAAAAATGCCATGTATTAAAATTTTAATAGATATTTTTAAATTATGAAATCACTTCTAGTAGTTACATTTCACTTTTGAAGTGCTTTGCAAACACACTTGAATACCACAAACCCATAGTTTCAGAATACAAAATTTAGATTAAAGGTGGAGGCACTAAAGCAAAGTGGAGTGAGAAGGAAGAAATACATTTATGACAAAAGCTTGAAGTTCCAGGTCTCAGAACATCTGGTTTTGTCTTCCACCTTTATTGAAAATGTATTGTGATACTTTGGATGAGTTGTTTTTGCTTTTTTTTTTTGTTGCAGGGAGTATTGTGAATGAGCTAGGAAAGTTTTAAAGAAGTTGAAAGGCACGGAACAGTACAGTATGGAATCAGTACAGTGTAGCTGGACCGGACCTGTGCCATCATCTGGTTCAGACCCCACTCAGAGCAGGGCCAATCCTACTATTAAAAAGAAATGCCAAGTCAGGCCAGGTGTGAGGAGTATCGTCATTGTTTTGCAACTTCCCCAAGGTCAGCCCGTGAGTTAGGGGCAGATTTGACTGCATGCTTCTACTCTAATTGTGTCTTCTGGTTAACTTGCTTATAAATAGCTACAAAGGCCTCTTAACGTGCACTGTAGTTTTTCTTCAGTAATTACATTAATTATATTTAGAATTTAATGTGAGTTGAAGGACCCAGGGTTATGATGAGGAAAGGGAAAACAAGTTGTGAACGTTAAATAGCTTTACTAGAATGGGAGCCCTGAATCTGTTGCCTTAGTTAAGATGTCAACAAGATGCAAGATTAACACAGAAAACCTTGTTGGTAGATAACTGTTTTCTCTTCGTGTCACCTTTCTCAGCATTTTCTGTTCATCTGGTTAAAGTATAATGATACCATCTTTGTTTGACATGTTGTAACATGCTCTTTCTTTCTAAAAAACCCAACCCAACCCAACCCAAACCTCAAATCAGCATGTACGTGTATTCAGTGCTTACTCTACTGATCAGCACATTTATGTGAAAATAATCCAGATTTACTTGAGCATGTTGGGAAAAGTTGTGGTATTTACCAGTTACATGTTTGTATTTTTCTTCTTGTCCTTGAATTTTGGGATGTGCACTGTTACAAATAGAGTTTATTAATATATATAAATAAATCATGCAATGCAACAGAAGAAGGGAGCCAGCCTAGCTCTGCTCTCTCTCATCATAAAATTTTCTTGTCTTCTTGTACTGAATTGCAACAGGCACTTAGGGATGCGCAGGCAACTCTACAGAAAAATGATGCTGTTTGCCTATCTCCGACTCTGTGCAAGTATGGCCTTTGCAGATTTAGGTTTGAGTATGTTTTCTATTTTTTTGATGGGGCTTGTGTCTGGTGTTATTGGACACAGAGACCAATATGCCTTAGCTGTTTTTCCTGTGGAAGTAGTAAAAACAGAACAGTTGGCCTTAAAGAACATTGCAAGAAAGGCGCTCTCCATTTAGTTCTTCTGTTCAGCCAAGAATCTGACCCTGTTGGGGTTACAACATATAGAATTATTTGTCATTATTAAATAAAGTTATGTACACTGTTATGTTCTGCTCAGGTTTTGAGAGTACTAACTCCTAGGATTCCTAATTTTTATCTGAGCTATGACAAAATGTAATAACTTTTTATGTATTTTAATTCACATTTTTCCTGGGCACCCTGAGAATGTTTCCTCTCAGTATCTCCATCTTGGAGATTTTAATGATTTTTCTCTAACATTTTCTTTAGCGAGTTGGTTCTTTTCTGGAAGCTTGTTGCCAAGCTAACTTCATTATGCTATTATTATTTAGTGTTTTTTTTCAGTAAGGAACACCAGAACTTCTAAGAACTTAATTTTGTGAGAGTGGTTGACCTTTTGTGGTATTGAAAACCCACACATTTTCTCTGGAGGACATCAGTCTGGAAAGACTGAGAGAACTGCTTGAAAATAACTTCTTCCAGCTACTTTTCTGTACTGATGCCTAAAATAAAGATTTTTTTCCCCTAATTGTGAATCTGTGGGTGAACAAATTAATGTGATCCTCTCAGTACAAACACTTACAAATAAAGTCAGCAAATTAGCTTATAAATTCTTCTGCTGAATACATGAATTGCATAATAATTAGAGGTTATAATCAAGTCTTAAATAAAGTTAGTTTATCTAAATAATACATGTGCTGCAAATGTTGTTAATACAATGTTTTTCAATAACCTGTTTCTTGAATGATTGTCTCTAGGTCACCCTTCTTACCTCTTTCTTTGCTGAATTTTATTATATAACCTAGTGATTTTCCAACTCAGAAATAGGAGAGGGCCATAGTGACATTATTGCTGTGGATTTTGTTGCTGAAATTTTCTCAAAGCCCTTGAGCAACGTGAAACTGAACCAAAATTGGTGGCATTCATCAGCCACAGCGAACAAACAGGATCACTCTTCACATCAGAAAGAATTTTAATGTTTCATTACAATCCATAATTAAGTACCCACTCTTTCCTCATCTCCCTCTCCCCAGCCTATTTACTTGGCCATTCATAATACTGACATTTATGCTGACCTGTGTTCCTTAAAATTATTTTGTAGATCTTTAATTCCATTTTCCACATTACCCTGAGGTGAAAATTTTTGCCATTCTCTTCAGTGACAAAGGCTGTTAGAAACACCAGCTAGTCTTAGTATAGCCTTAATCTCAAAATTCAGTTCCAAAAGCTTCAACAAGAAGAAATACTGAACAGAAAAAAAGGAAAGTCGCATGAAACTCAATGTACAACATTTCAGTTGGAGGGAAAGAAAAATCAGTTGGATGATTTCATGTGTTGTGATATCTGAAATCTGACGTGACGCAGAAAAAATCACAAATGGTAATTCTGCTTTAAGAAGAGGGTTGATCTTGTAAATCATAGGAAGAAAGAAGGTTAATTTATATAGGTTTAAGATCCCTGACAAAGTAGCAAATAAAATAAAAATCAATCTGCTTGCATTTCAGATTAAATCCAAAAAGTAAACAGTAAAAGATATGAACTTGAAATAAAGCAAACATCTAGATGTTTCTGAAAATCTTTGTAGTTAATTCTGATCATTTAGCAATTTCATTCTATACTTATCATAAAGTCATCATATTTGATACAATGAAGTGTGATAGAAATGCAACAATGAGTGTTGGATTCCCAAATGCTGCTATGCTTGTGGCCTGAAAGCTGCTCCAAAGTGGCAAAAAAAGGTAAGAAAGAAAAAAGGCTATTTTCTTTCCCTGGTCAAAATGAATCATGGCCCTCCTTGTGCACTGCCCAGTGCAGCACTTAGAGCAGCTGCTTCTTGTTTTCACTTGATTCAGAGCAAATTAAGTTTGGAAGCCCCAGATTTTGCCTTAATATAATTTAATGCATGGTACTCCTTTTGAGCCAAAGTATGACCAACAGCAGATCCATGAGAACTTGCAAATTCAAGAGTCATGATGCAGATTTAGAAGAGATTTCTTTCAACCCAAGAGGAACACAATAGTTGCTTATTTCAACAGAAATGTAAAAATCTGCAGAAGCTGATAGCAAACCCAGCCATTTGATCACTAGGCAGGGGAATATTTAAGACCTTTTAGGCTTACAAGGAGGTTTTTTAAATGTACACATCAACCTAAGTAAAATCCTGCCATAAGAACAATTACCAGTTTCAAATAATGAATTTTATTTTAAGATATTCAGAGTGAGATTTTGGCTACAAACTTTACTTTCAGTTTTATTCTGTGATGCACAGAAGCTTAAAAAGAGGTTTGTGCCTGTTAAGACATACATACTTTTTTGACTGTAACCTTTCAAGTTGATTTTGACTTAGTGTACTGCCTGCAGAATACCCTGCGTAGCACATCTCATCTGGTCAGGAACTTAGCGATGCACTTCAGTACGTGGGATCAGCATACAGCAGATAGGAAAAGCAATCTGGGAAGTCAGATCATCTGGAAAACAAGCAGTGATCTGATTTTAGTTCCAAAATGTCAGGTTATTCTTAATTTTAGATGCTGTGGCATTTGCCTGTTGATGAGATTATGGAAAACGTGTTTTCATGTGTTGACACTTTTTCCCTTATGGGCCACTTTCAGTTGTGCATTGCAGTTTCATGAGTTAAAAAACATTAGTAAGAGAAGAATGTGGAAATTTATTAGCAGTCCACATTTTGGAACAGTGTTGAAGATGTTATGTATTGGAATGATTAATTTGTTTTGCTGTTAATTGCAAAAATCCATTTGAATTTAACTGACTTTTTATTCCAGTTTGACAATGCATCTGTACATGATGGCTGGCACAAGTGTTTTTGAAAATACAAATCAAACTGATTAACAAGCATTTAATCCCAGGGAGGTGGTTTTTTTTTTTCTGAAGACCTTGTTTTCCCCCTAGTAGCAGCTATCAGTATTTTTTTTTTTTTTCTGAAAACCTTTTTTTCCCCCTAGTAGCAGCTATCAGTATTTTAACAACTGCTCTTTTTAAATGAAATGTTATGCATGTTTTTGTTCATAGAAAATTTTAAAAAAATAATTTTGTAATGCCTTTTTTACAAAATTGAAATACATGATGTTGCACATAAGAATAGAAACTAAAAATATTCATTAGAGTATGAAATTGGGCACTCGCAGCCCAGAAGGCCAATCATCTCCTGGGCTGTATCAAAAGAAGCATGGCCAGCAGGTCAAGGGGGGAGATTCTGCCCCTCTACTCTGCTCTGGTGAGACCCCACCTGCAGT
>NW_008795932.1:2038310-2040273 GCF_000699145.1 Aptenodytes forsteri
GGGGAGACCTTATTGTGGCTTTTCAATACTTAAAGGGGGCTTATAAGAAAGACGGAGAGAGACTTTTTACCAAGGCCTGTAGGGACAACGGTTTTACACTCAAAGATGGTAGATTTAGATTGGACACTAGGAAGAAATTTTTTACGATGAGGGTGGTGAGGCACCGGAACAGGTT
Source organism: Aptenodytes forsteri (assembly GCF_000699145.1). Taxonomy (NCBI): domain Eukaryota; kingdom Metazoa; phylum Chordata; class Aves; order Sphenisciformes; family Spheniscidae; genus Aptenodytes; species Aptenodytes forsteri. The sequence continues at coordinate 2,038,486 of NW_008795932.1, forward strand.
GTCCAGAGAAGTTGTGGATGCCCCATCCCTGGAAGTGTTCAAGATCAGGTTGGACGGGGCTTTGAGCAACCTGATCTAGTGGAAGATGTCCCTGCCCATGGCAGGGGGGGTTGGACTAGGTGATCTTTGAAGGTCCCTTCTAACCCAAACCACTCTATGATTCTGTGAAACTGGAAAAGGAATTTGAGTAGTCCATCACCCATTACCAAAAATAATTTAAAATATGAGATTTACTTTTTTCTTAATATGTTCTTTCCAGATTTTTTTTAAGGCAAGGCTTCTCTAAGCATGTACTTTGAAGACTTAATGCAGTTATAGTTATGACTTAGTATTTTGATGATTTTCTAAAAAATTTTATGTTTTACTACTTTTGGTTATACATTCCAATTTAGTATCATTGAGCCTTGTTTTAGAAGAGGAGATTAACTGCATTTTTCCCTGCTCACTATGTACTTTATATTTAACTTTCCACTAATTCTGGCTGAATGAGTGGGCAACGGTATTTGTTGCAGTTCATTGTGTGCATACAGGAAAGTAAGAAATGTAAAACTAAATTCAGCAAAGTAATTCTCAAGGAAAATGTATTTTTTTAAACAATTATTAAAAACAAAGTGTAAAGTGATAGATACACTGAGTCAGAGTTCCCCTGGCTTTTTTGTTTTTTATTACATCCCTCCCACTCCAATTTTTTTTCCTTTCTGTAGTTGCTGTCCTGCCTAAGAAAGCAAACCAAATAAGGCCATTTTCCCTCTGAATAAGTCCCCAGAATAGACCCAACTGAGGTGTAATTTACTAGATTTCAGTTGTTTACCCACTCTGGGTGACAAGCATGCGTAGTAGAGATTAGTTCAAGTCATATTATGGAAAGTATATTAAAGACATACATGTTTAATTGCAAAATGCTTCATAATGGACTGTCTTACCTGATAATTTAAGCTTTAATTCTCTAAATACTTGGGCATTGAGTAATTTTACACCTAGAAGTATTAATGTTGAACTCTGTGGCTTGTTCACATTATTCCCATACATACATTCCACGTTTGGGGCATTGCCATGCTTTAGTCTGTGCACAGACCTGGGAGCCCGGAGCACTTGTGTTAGCTCTGCTACCACCTTACTTTGAATAGATTGCCAAATTCTTGTATTTTCGTTTCTGCCTCCATAAATTTCCAGTTTTTTTTTCCCTAGACCTTGCATAATTCTTTTGACTTCTGACTGCCTGTTAAGAAATAAAACTGACATTTGTCTCTGGTCTGGGAGAAACGCAGTGGAGGTCTTTTCAGCAAAGGTGAACACACTTTGACAGAGAGGTCTTAGTGACTACATCAGTGGACGAGGGAAGAGCTATGGATGTCGTCTATCTGGACTTCTGTAAGGCCTTTGACACAGTCCCCACAACATCATTCTCTCTAAACTGGAGAGGTATGGATTTGATGGGTGGACTGTTTGGTGGATAAGGAGTTGGTTGGATGGTGGCATCCAGTGGTCAACGGCTCAATGTCCAGATGGAGATTAGTGACAAGTGGTGTCCCACAGGCGTCTGTATTGGGTCCGGTAGTGTTTAATATCTTCATCAATGACATAGACAGTGGGATCGAGTGCACCCTCGGCAAGTTTGCAGATGACACCAAGCTGAGTGGTGCGTTTGACACACCTGAGGGACGGGATGCCATCCAGATGGACCTGGACAAGCTCAAGAAGTGGACCCGTGTGAACCTCATGAGGTTTACCAAGGCCAAGTGCAAGGTCCTGCACCTGGGTCGGGGCAACCCCCGGTATCAGTACAGG
>NW_008795932.1:2043646-2046792 GCF_000699145.1 Aptenodytes forsteri
GGGGCTCTGAGCAACCTGACCTAGTTGAAGATGTCCCTGCCCACGGCAGGGGGGTTGGACTAGATGACCTTTAGAGGTCCCTTCCAACCCAAACTACTCTATGATTCTATGATTCTATGATGCAGCAATTTTCATGGTAAGAACTATTTAATAATTATAGCATCAGTCTAATATTATCAGAGTCTTTAGGTTGTACAGTGTCTTGATAGGCCTCCTAAATAAAATAAGGGTATCCAGACCTCAAGTCCTTTTGGGGTTCTGCTGGTACTTGTAAGGGAAAATTCTGACACTGCATATTAAAAGCTTCCCAAATTCTGCTCCAAGAAATCAGAGGCACAGCAATAAAGTCCTTATCTGTCAGCTCCTCATTCTATGCCTTATCCTGCAAGACCAACCCTTCTCTTGTTTTATTGGAAAAATTGCTTTTGCCCTTATATTTCTTGCAGGAAAATTGACCTATAGGAAGTCTCCCACTGCTTCCCCAATTTATAAATCACTATTTGACAGTGTAGTTCTTTCTACCCTGTGCATAAATGGGGAAGAGACAGATCTGTAGAGACAGATCCTGAAGGAGACCTGTAATAAAATCAGAATTAAAACCAGAAGCAGTCTCACACTTGAGCTAATTCTTCTTTCTTAGGGATGCTCATTCAGGCGTCTTATCCTGGTGCACACTGAGGCGCACTGTGACTTGCATTGTCTTAGGCTTTTTTGTTGGCTGTGTGCAGTCTGTAACTCTGCAGTGAAACTATCACAAAAGGCATTACTTTAAGCTGTTTATTTTACTGTTTCTGTCTGTACCAAATTCTTTCGTGACATACTAGGAGAGCTTATCTTCTATGCTCTATTGCTTTCTGTGTCCATAGTAAAAATAATTTCTATGTCTACATTTTTGCATATTCTTCCTCTCATAGGAAGTGAGATGACAGAATAGAAGTTGAAAGTGGAAATATGCATAATATCAAGAATCAGCTCTTCCTGAAATATGTTAGAAACCACACATGGCTGACTGCTTGAGTGTAGGGGATATATGGATGAAAAGGGCATGAAGTGGTACTGCTGTACCATACTTTGTATTGCCCATGGGAGCAAACCAGCAGATAACTATGTCCAAACCTTAGCTTTTAGCGCACCCTCATCTCCTTTGGCATTTTCTCTGCTTTAATTTTTGCCATCATATGTATCAAATTTGATAAGTTTATAAAATGAAGTTCAACCTAGTGGTTTAGTCCAGGGCTTAAATCGAGGCACCTGCCTAACTTTAGGAAACTGGGGACAACAAAATCGTATTTGTTATATAAATGATTCACTGGCGATAGGTTACTTTTTCTTCAATTTAACATTCCATTTTTTCCGGCGTTTTTTAACTTAAGCCAAAGGCAGCTGTTTCACAGTCAGAACATGCTGATGTTAAAACAGCAGCCTACCAGATCTTGCTCTCAAATAAAATTGTTTGGAAACATCTTATTTTCATTCACAACCTTAATGAGTGACCGTGTGTCCTCTGCTTCCTCTTTAGGCCACCTACATCTGCTGCCAAGTCCAACGTTCAGACACTAGCGTGATAGTCAGTCACGTAAAACACTGCATTGCCATATGCTCATGATGCTTGGTCATGAAGTGAGAGAGAGAAAAAAAGTGTTTTGGTTGCAGATTTTACAATAAATTAAGGAAACGGGAAGGACTCACAGAGTCTTTATAACGTGTTTCTAAATGAGAAAATGTGTATTGCAATAAAATGAACTATTATACCAACTGCTGACTTTATTCGCATCACAAACTTGTATGTGCAGTTCTCAGAAACTGGGTCTGCCCAAATTTAAGATTTGTCGCAAACTTGTATGTGCAGTTCTCAGATAGAAACTGGGTCTGCCCAAATTTAAGATTTCATAATGTAGTTTGCGATTTCAAAAGCAGGAGGGCTGTTAGCAAAGATGCTGATTCTACAGCGAATTAACGAGTACTTGAGAGGTGGTTGAGAATAGCTGGTTTTATTATAGGTTCAGGAGATCCTAAAGCAGTCCTGTTACACAACTCTAATATGAACTTATTTGTTCAGTATTTGTTCAAGAGCTGGGCAGCAATGTGGAGTCCTTTAATGGGCAGAGAAAGATCACTCCTCTCTGAATGAGAAAGGGATTCATTTTGGAGACTTTCCTCCTGCAAAGGGGGACAGGCAGAGGGTCACCTCGCTGAAGCAGAGGCTGCTGCAAAAAGGAGAAGCTCAGCCAGCCCCTGTAGCTCCAACGGGAATGGGCCGAGTCTGTTGCCACTCAGAAAGGAGAAATTCAGAAAGAAGAGCAATTGGAGAAGGCAGCAAGACTTGTTTCAACCTCTATTTTAATTCTTTCTCATCTAGTTGTTCTGAGCGAACTCTATTTAAAGTAAATTTCTAGTTCATATTGTAGGAAAAGGTAGTGTTGGTGGTAATTCCACCAGAAATTCTGAGGGTTGTGTCCTGTCTCACTTCACGTCTGCATTTGCAATTGTATTCATCCTTGCTTTCCCTGCTAGCTCTTACAACAAATTGGGCTTTTATTATTACAACATATTCTTGCAAGTCTACAATTTACTATAGCAATATTTCATCCAAGACAAGGAATTTAGACTGAAGAGGCTTTCAGGAAAAAAAGATTCTTCTTTCTATTATACCCTTGTGGGTCATGGTTCAGTCTGTTCCCATGTACAAAGCAACTCTTACTTTAGAGAAGAATTCAAATGAGCTCTATCCTAGTTTAAGTATCATGGTAAGTTTTTCTACAAAAGCGTCCATCAATTGTTTTTTAGTTACTTTTTAACCTCTTTCAAAGATGTCTTTGATAGTGGCTGAAGTTGTCATTTTTTTGGTCAAACTGTTTGGTGCATAATGCTGAATTTTTTAGGTAGTCGTTAGGTGTTGCTGCTTGTAATAATGTGCAGTGCAACATGTGAAGGACTACAGAGATGATTTTACTTTGGTGTCAAGTAACCATCTTATTCTGGTTCATTATTAGTGATTTTGTACCCAGAAAATGGTCTTAAATACTGGAAACCTTTATAAAACTGGCAGTATTTTAAACAGCGTGCGTGTAGTCTGTGTGGCCGCTTGGCAGTGTGGACAAATACGATGGTTATCTTGGCAGTTTCTCTTCAAAATGGAAGGGAAA
>NW_008795932.1:2046939-2050253 GCF_000699145.1 Aptenodytes forsteri
CTTGCGTGTTACTCGTATACCTTGCTCCAGAAGCTTGGCACAAAGTCTGGCCTTCTCTGACAGGCAATGTAAAAACTAGGGGGATTCTTCAGACATGAAAAAAAGTATATTTTTCTTCTTTCCAGGTTTAAAATTGCACGACTGTCAGAGAGTGCAGCACCGCTCCCAGATTCATTCTAATGTCATTACCAGTTAGGGAGATGATAATACAGCATATGTACAAAGTTCTTTGGCAATGTCTGCAAAAATAGTTTGAAGATTTGGCATGAACGTGGGCTTTGAAATTTGGTCTTGCCAGTGGTATGTTTAATGGGTTCATATTCAACCAATTGTTTCCCATCAGAGCCCTTCTCAGCTGTGAGATTGATCTCTTGAGTGGCGATTATTCCTATACACCTTGCGTTTTACTCGTATACCTTGCTCCAGAAGCTTGGCACAAAGTCTGGCCTTTCTCTGACAGGCAATGTAAAAACTAGGGGGATTCTTCAGACATGAAAAAAAGTATATTTTTCTTCTTTCCAGGTTTAAAATTGCACGACTGTCAGAGAGTGCAGCACCGCTCCCAGATTCATTCTAATGTCATTACCAGTTAGGGAGATGATAATACAGCATATGTACAAAGTTCTTTGGCAATGTCTGCAAAAATAGTTTGAAGATTTTTTTAAAAATCAGAAATTTGCAAAATATTGATGAACTCAGCTTTCGATTACTGTACTGTACTGGCTGGCTTCCCTATTCCTGAATTTATGTACTAGAGTTTTGACATCAGTGACAGGTCGTCTGGTTTCAATTACGTCCTGACATTTTTTTCAGTACAAGAGAACAGGTTTACCCACACTGCTGCATAAGCCTCACGTCTGAAAGTTCTTGCTGAGCACACTAAGCTGCGCAGCTGCAGCACTGCAAATAAAGAGGGAAAGCAAAAGAAAAAGAAAAAAAGGAGGATAAAAAAAGAAAAAAAAAGCTACTCTTTCACATGTATTTTGTTGGAGTGAAGCCATAGTAATATGATTTTCACCGTGGAGTGGGAATCCCAAAAATTGCCATTAACGTTTGGGACCCCTGAGCAAACCTTTCCTGCAGGATTGCCGTATACGAAACCTAAACTGAGGCCCCTGCGCATCTGAATTCCAATAAATCATCACTATTACGGGAAATTGTAGTTTTCAGAATTAGACTGGAAGATGCATGGTTTGTTAACGAGATGTGTGTGCTATTTTGTTTTAGAAACTTAAAATGACGTTACCTGGAGTAAGCATCAGTAGAAGTAAAAACAACGTTCCTACGAAGTCAAGGGATGGGGTATGAGCGCGGGAGCTGGTTCAGTCTCTTTCTGTTTAATGTCTGCATTAAGCTGGTTTTGAGAGGCATCAAGTAAAGTGCTTGTCCTGGTTCCCAAAGCAATAACAAAATACTCCTGCTCATAAAATATAAACAAATTAAAAATATATTTTTGTACTCATCCCAGTGAATGTTGCATTATATTATGTGCTCATCTGTTTTTTATTATTTTTACCTTAAATTTGTCAGGGTTTGCACTCCTAGGAAATGTATGCTCTTGCAAGGGGAAAAAAGAAAAAAAATAGTTTTCAAATGTTGATTGCAAATAGAAATGGATGAGATATACATAAAAATGGAAATAGTTTTTATTCTCTGGTTTCAGACCACTGATGTTTTTTACTGAGGATTTTGGTAACAATGGGAATGGATAGTTTTGAAGCTGAACAATGTTGCCGGGAGCTCTGATATAAGTAGAGAGATCTGGAGACACAAAGCAGGTGGTTCTTGTATACATTAATTCAGTCTTTCCTAAGCTACGTGTCGACTCCTTCAGTTCAGGGCTTTGTGTCTAGATAAGATGGAAGAGGGTGGCTGTGAGTGCCTCTGGCTTTTAAGTAAATGTCAAATACAACTACAGTTGTAAAAATAGTAATTGCAGAAGAAAAGTCATATCCATTTATCAGTATGGGATGTCAAAGGGAAAGCGGTGAATCTGCATATGCATTTGCAAGTTTGCATAGCACAGAAAAAGGGATTATTGCAGAATACATTATGTTCTTTGCATCCTAAGTTGTCAGAAAGGGACAAGATAAAGAAATCATACTTTCATTATGAAGCAGTCCAGCTCTTAACACTTCGAATAAAACCCAGATACCCAGTAGAGGCTCAGAGGAGTTTTACTGCAGTGCTCCAGCCATGCAGACCTGTTGCAAATTGTGTCGTTTGCATGAAGGGTGAGATGGCTTAGCGAAAACAATATTTACTTTCTTATTTAAAAATCAATTTTCATAAGACCTGGAAGAAGAGAGTATAATTTCAACGTGTTCTCTGAAGTATGAATTTGTAACAATATTTTTAATTATGATGAATTTCAAGTGACAGTCTTTTACAGTCTAACAATGCTGGTCGATGCTTCCCCTCGTGATACAATTTTTCTGGGGAAACACGTAGTTCTGCAAATTTTTCAGGTCATTTGGTAACCTCAGCTCCTGAAATAAGAGGACGCTTGTCTGCTCTACAGGTTTGGAAGTCATTAGTTACCCGAGGTCAAGTGGCTTGCGTAGACAAAGCAAAGGAAAAAGATGATGTTCTATTATGTCTAAATATGATGGTCTAGTATGTGTATTGTATGAAGTCTAATAGTTTGTAACATACCCACGTAGTCTCAGTTGTAATAATTCCTTAGTGATTTGCAGGATGCTGAACCAGTGACTTGAAGCTGTCATTTATTGGTAGGATGAGAGAATACTTAATCTGTGATTTTTATTTTGCAAGTGTTCATTAGCATCATGAATTCCCCTTGGAAAAAGAAAGGGAAAACAGAAAAAGTTGAATTGAGAATATGTCATAAGGTGGCAAAACAGTTTGGAGCTAGAAATGTGACGTATAATGGGATGCTGTAGATGGGTACTTTGTGTTTAGTGCACATGAAAATATTATTATTAACCCACTGTAGAATGTTTAGGGAAGAAATCACCAGTCTGCAAATGATATCTTGTACATTGGCAGAAAGGTCACCATCAATCACCATGGAAGGGAAATTATCAATCGAAAGTTCTGTAAGGCTTCTTTCCCAGATTCAAGCAGAATATTGGCAAACGTGACTGTCGTAGTTTAACCTCAGTCGGCAACTGAGCACCACACAGCTGCTCGCTCACTCCCCCCCACCCGGTGGGATGGGGGAGAGAATTGGAAGAGCACAAGTGAGAAAAACTCGTGGGTTGAGATAAAAACAGTTCAATAATGGAAATAAAATGATAATAATAATAATATGATAATAATAATAATAATACACAAAGCAAGTGATGCACAGT
>NW_008795932.1:2050327-2084061 GCF_000699145.1 Aptenodytes forsteri
ACCTCCAGCCTTCTCAGTCGGTAGAGCATGGGAAACTAAAAAGTCCTTGGCTAGTGTAAGCATTACCTAGCAACAACTAAACCATCAGTGTGTTATCAACTTTGTTCTCATCCTAAATCCAAAACACAGCACTGTACCAGCTACTAGGAAGGAAATTAACTCTATCCCTGCCGAAACCAGGACAGTGACCTCACTCTGAAGCTCTGCTTTCAGAAAAATTTGCCTGCTTATAGTAGACTGCCATTGTAATGAGCAGTTGTAGCATTTTCTTTGTCTGCTTTAAAAAATGTCCAAATTACATACATTTAGTAAAATAGCTTAGCTAAGTGAATTTATTTTGAACTATTTATCGTAGTTCATAGTGATATGGGTCTAAATAAATGGGATTTTGTCATGATGAAGTGACAAATGAAATGCAAATTAGATCTTTAAAAAAATTAAAGCATAAGAGAGAGATATAATTGCAGTAAAGTGCATTGATAATAACTACTTTAAAAAGAACCCCCAAATGAATATACAAGATGTGTCATTGATAACTAACAGAAGGTATCTAGTTAGTGCTAATTTCAGCACAGGAGGAGACAGCTGGCAGAAAGCCAGCAGAGGAAAAGTTTCAAGTCCCACATCTTGTCTCTAGTTTTCCTGTTGGTTATAAAGTGGAAGCTTCAACATAGTTTTAGAAAATTATGTTTTATGATGTTGATATGTTGTTTTTTTCAAATGACATAGGAAACGTTTTTTCCTTTTACTTTTTCAAAATATTAATTTTCTTTTTCATTTGAGCCCCGAGTGAAAGAATAAAACTGAACACAAAAGTTGCTATGACCTATAAGCTGGACTTTCAGACAGTGTTTCAGATCTGAACCAACTCTGATATCTTCCATTTCAGTTTCAGACACTTTAGAAAACAAAATGGAAAGCCCATAACGGCTGTTATTTGCATTCATGTAATGTTGTCTTTGCTTTATCTTACAGTATGCCAGAGTGCTCTGCACAAATGATGCAGAGATGTATCCTCTGGCCCATGTCATAACATCATGTGGGAGCAAAATTGTGGTGTGCATGTTTTTGGGAAGAAATACAGATGTGTAGTGGGGCAAAGCTGTAGCTGTAGCAAGCGTGCCGGCCTGGGCGGTAGGAGGTCCAGGACTCTTGGGTACTGTGAAGAGCAAACCTCTCTTACCATTAGATGTAGCTATTGTCAGCCAAATTAAAAGTTGTATTTAAAGTATGGAATTGAAAATAGTTTTTATTAAAATACACTTAACATGCCAAAAATACAGTATATATTTTATTTAAATTCTGTAGACACACATGTAAGCCAACTTTTTTGGTCAGTTTTTCCCTCTCAAGTTCATGACTTGCTATTGTTCACCCAGATTGGCTATTCTGGGAGGGATCTGAGAGATACTTCACGCTTTCTCCTTAATCAGGCATGAAGAAAAGGGGAGGAGAACAGAAAAAACATGGGGATGCATTTTTCCCTGCCTATAGCCTCCTGCAACCTTGCTAAATCTCTCCCTGAATGTTATCCCTCTCCTGTCTACTGTAGACTCTAACCCCACATTTTCATTATGTACATTTTTGTCATTCGTTCACAATCACCATAGCCATGACAAGAAAGGAAATGTGGTCTGCTATTGTGTTTGATGAGCTTGCTTAAAAAAAGATATTAAAAAAAAAAAAGATGAAAGATGGAACCAAGAGATATTTTTAACTTTTTATATTAACATGATTACCTTTTTTTTGGAAACACGTCAACCAGATTTGACCAAGGATGGGAGGTGACATTTCAAAGATGTAGGGAGATTGATTCTTTTTTTAGTTTGTAGGCAGGGATGGAGGGGGGTAGTTGAAAACTAAAGCAAATTTTGTCTTTCTAACAGCATAGTGTTGGATTTAGTAGCTAGAAGATGGCTGCTTTCTTCTTGCCTTTAGCTTAGTGTGAGAATTGGTGGAGTTCCTCTGCTCTTTAGCGTTCATTTTTCAAGAAGCTGTTCAGAACATTATACTTCTAAAACTTCTACTCAATTTTGTCAAATTCGGTTGAAATAATAAAAGTATTTTTAAAAAATGACTGTAAGGGGACAAATGAATACGGAGACTGTGTGATTGAATAAACCTTGTTTTATTATGAAACCTGGTACACACGAGCAAGTCTGAGCCAGCTGCATAGGGATTTTTGCCTTTTTTCTCTGCAAGCATTGTCATGAAACTCAAACTTAGCTGGATTGTCTCCATATTTCCCCCCAGCCAATCAATTAACAGAAACATTAATTTTTTATAAATGTCACACTGTTATAAAATTACTTTGTGTCAGTTGTTTTTCCCCTGGAACTAATTTTTATAGCACAGGGAGAAGTACTAAAGTGTATAATTTTTTGGATCTGAACAAGATTTGTTACAGTAGGATAATAACCGCATGCTTTTAAACAGATGGGACATTTATTTTTTGGGCCTGCTTTCTTTCATCACAAAACATTTAATGAAAAATACAACTGTTTATCAGTAAAGTTTTTCTTCTCACCCATCCCGATGAGATATCGCCGTCACATATGAGAATCAGATCACTATCACACGTCATCCTAAGCAAGTATCGACTGATAATTTTTTTTTTATTTCTTGCTAATCCAAGGAAGGATTGTTGTTGGGTTTTTAATGGTCTTGCAGTATGTTAAACTAATGTTACTTCTATTTTGCTGCAATTTTTGCTTTGGGAAGGGAAAGATTTGGGAGCAGAAAGAAAGATATCTCAAGATGGGTCATTATGGTTGACCTCTGAAATTTTATATCAAAAGTGCCAAGTTTCCTTCATGAAGTTTTAACCTCTGAGATTCCAGTTAATGTATTTGGCATTTTCTTGTGACTACAGTGAAATGTACTGACCTTCCTGGCATTTTACTCAAACTTTTTGTAAATTTTTACTGTTGCAAGGAGGTGTTAAGACTTGTCTCAAGATGGGTCATTATGGTTGACCTCTGAAATTTTATATCAAAAGTGCCAAGTTTCCTTCATGAAGTTTTAACCTCTGAGATTCCAGTTAATGTATTTGGCATTTTCTTGTGACTACAGTGAAATGTACTGACCTTCCTGGCATTTTACTCAAACTTTTTGTAAATTTTTACTGTTGCAAGGAGGTGTTAAGACTATGCTATAGAAGACTACTATGCTCTTGAGCACTCTGGAATAAGTATGGAAAAAACTCAACTGGGGACCAATACTTACTGCTTTTCATAGACTTCCTCTGACCTGCCTGTGCAGTGCTGAACAACCTTCCATCAAAAATTCTTGCCTTGAAGGTAGACTTTCTTAGCATGCTGCTCAGTATTCACTAGCAAAAAACTAAAGTTTCCCTTCCTTTTGGGTTTGCAAGCTCCGCTGCATGAGCTGTGTTATAGGAGACCTGTGCTTGTGGTGTGAAACTATAAGAATTCCTGTTCGCTCCGTTCTTAAAAGTGTAAATTGTAATTTACAAAAGCAGGACAAAATGTTTTCCTTTCTTCTCACTTTCATCTGAATTTCTGTCTCAGGAAGGAGTTTGCAGTTTCTAAAATTTCTGCACTTTCATAAAGCTCTGCTCATAGATATGATGTGTATACAGGCAGGAAGAAGGAAGTTCTTAAATAATTCTGCAGTAACATTCCCCATTTCTCCTTAATATTCTCATGGAAATTTTGCTCTACAGTGAATGTAGAGCTGCCCTCAGACTTTTTCTATAATGAGGCCTAGGGAATCCCAGTTTTTGAGCTAGGATATGGCTACCTGTTTGCTATACTCCTGCTTCTTGTTCTCTTTGATTTTCTGTTTCAATTCTACCAGCTAAAAGACATTTGGTACTTTTTAATAAGAACCTGGTTAAGATATGGCATTAAAAAGAAATAGTATTTCAAGAATACTTAGCAGCTGTCCTGGTACCTATTTGCTTTCAGATAAGGTAGCTGTATTTTGCTATTGTTTGTTTAGAAAATATCTTTTTCTAAAAAGAAAAAGATATTTCTAAAAGAAAGTATCTTTTTATATAGTACTTTGTTCAGGTACAGTGTATCGTGTTCGTTCTTTATGACAGCTATATCAACTTGAGTTTTTGTGAGGGTACATAATTGGAAAAGTAGGCTGTTAATTGCACACTCAGCAGGTTTGATCTACAGTCATTGGCAGACAAGAAACATTGACTCACAAAAATATCAATGTTCCTACAAAGCCATTTATTACTATCTTTCTAAAAGAGTCTCATATGGCAGAGCCATAATGCAGTGCAGAAAAGGAGACATAAACCTGAAGTCCACCAAGAATGAGCACTGCACTCACACTTTAAAGTGGCCAACAACCTATTTCCCATGATTGGGTTGTAAAGAATATAATGTGTGTCATTTTTCTGCTCTTTAGAACAGCTAAATTTTCCGTGTGGAACTGTTGTTTGGCACTTCTAGTAAATTGTGTATGCGTGCTGCTCATCAAACTGATAGTAATACAGGTTCTGATATATTGGTATATCCACTGCATCATTTGGAACTATTATACAGAGTAAAAACCATTGTTATTCTTTTGAATTAAAAAAGAATAATCAAAGGCCTCAAACAAGGGGATAAAGATCAATGAGCAGGAAGTAGTCAAAAAGAAATGTCTAATTTTTCAGGAGGAAGTGGCAAGCCTTACAGAGAGAGAAGAATCAGTAGATAATGTGTTTTGCGGGTTTAGTAAGGTTTTTCACATTCCTTCTCATGACACTTTAAGCTGAAGAAACATGGTTTAGATTACTCTGCTGTATGGCGATTGCAGAACTCGTTGGAAAACCACCTATGGAAAGCAGTTATGAGTGATTCATACTGAGACTGGAAGGGTATGTTGAATGGAGCTCAGCAAAGACTGTTTTCATTACCAACCCAGGTTGTAGACTAGAAGGCATTCTTATTACATTTGCAGATGCAAGGAAGCTGGGAGAGATTGCAAGTGTGTCAGAATACAGAATTAAAATTCAAAATTGCTTGAATAACTGGACTGAAAAATGTAAGAATTCTTATAGGAACAAGGACATACTACTAAGTTTAGGTGGGAGCACTTTGTTAATTCTCCGGTGTGCCTTTCCAGTAGGGTACAGACTAATTATAGAGAATTCAGAGTACAGTCATGGTTATGATTAGACATCTACACAGCATGATCTGAGGGAAGAATGAGAGAATTGGGGTTATTTAACTTGACAGAAGACTAGGAGGTACATAACAGCCCCCCAGTATGTTACCTCTTTTACTGATTTTGGCTGGCGTAAAGTTAGTTTTCTTCGTAGTAGCTTGTATGGTGGTATGATTTGGATTTGTGCTGAAAACAGTGTTGATAATACAGGGATGATTTCGATATTGCTGAGCAGTGCTTACACAGAGTCAAGGCCTTTCCTGCTCCTCACAGCGCCCTGACAGCAAGTAGGCTGGGGGTGCACAAGAAGTTGGGAGGGGACACAGCCGGGACAGCTGACCTCAACTGGCCAAAGGGATATTCCACACTGTATGACGTCATGCTCAGCATATAAAGCTGGGGGAAGGAGGAGGAAGGGGGGGACGTTCAGAGTGATGGTGTTTGCCTTCCCAAGTCACCGTTACGCGTGATGGAGCCCTGCTTTCCTGGAGATGGCTGAACACCTGCCTGCCCATGGGAAGGAGTGAATGAATTCCTTGTTTTGCTTTGCTTGCGTGCGCGGCTTTTGCTTTGCCTATTAAACTGTCTTTATCTCAACCCACGAGTTTTCTCACTTTTACCCTTCTGATTCTCTCCCCCATCCCACCGGGGGGGAGTGAGTGAGTGGCTCTGTGGGGGTTAGCTGCCTACTGGGGTTAAACCACAACACATCTGCTGTAAAAAAGAAGAGAAGGACAAAAAGAACAGATTTTTTGTGTTTCTGGTTAAAACAAATAATGAAATAAAGCTGCAGTAAAATAGATTTATACAGGGTATTTGAAAAAAATAGTAAGTTATGGCAAAGTTATGGAAGTGATTGTCTAGGAAGGCCGTGGTGGCTTTACCATGGAAGCGCCTGATATCCAACTAGACAGAAATGTCTCACGAATGATTAGGTGTAACAAGATCCTCTTGTGGGAAAAGGAGATGGAGCAGATGTCTTCTTCAGGTTCAAGATCTTCTAATTTTCATTACAATCTTGCAAGGTTGCCATATGTGGTACACCAGAAATTTATGTGATCATCCATCCTCACCATTTTAATTGGTGGGTGTGTGTTCAGGCATATAAACTTGTCAAGCTGTATCCTCCATTGTTGATGAGTGAATAAATTAGATCTTTTATTTTTACATTTATGAGACTATAAAGGCTTCCCTCGCCTATCAAAACAGAAACTTACACATTTACTAATGGGTTGTAGGAAGCAAATGAAGCTTGAATTCAGTTCTTTTCATTTTGACAACTGTTATTGATATGAAGTGTAATGAAAACAGCCTGTCTGTTGTTAGGCTTTTAGCTATTTGGTATGCTGTTTCCAGCCTTTAATTTACAAGGATGAAATAATTGACCTTGTATCCTTACAGGGCTGACTGGGAATTACTGACTGCAGTTATATTTTATTTAGCCGGTAGCGCTGTGCCATTGAGAATAAATGGACGTGTGTCTGGTTAAATGTTCTCCTAGAGATTTTTGGTACTTGATAGCCTTCTGATTGCACAAATACGGACTGAAAAAACCTTGCACATGATGAACAATGATGAATTCAAAGGAAATGAAGCAGAAAATATACATTAATATCACTACTGCTGAGTTTGGATTCTCATGGCAAATATAGAATATTTTGCTTTACTGTCCTACAGCTGAGCCCCAAGGTACTTGTGAAATAGCATGCTTTTTTGGTGTAAGAATTATTTTAGTGTAATTATTGTTTCCTTCAGTTGCATCTGATTACCACAAAAGCTAAAACAACTTAATTCTTGTTGTTTACATCATAGATGTGAGTATCCTTTGAAGAGAGTCCGAGGATAACTACTAAACATAATTAAGCCTTGCAGAGCTCCCAAGGACAGAGCCGCGGCATCATAGCAAGTTACTGACTTTTTTTGTTGCAATTAGGGTCACATTTCTGTCAATTTGACAAAATGGAGTTGCATGTCGGTTGTATCACAGCTAAATTTTCCTGAGAAGGTTACATGAGCTCTGTGATTGACATAGTGAAGGATATGACCTGGAGAATTTGAGACATCGTAAAAACCACTTCTTGCTGACAATAACTTGACACCTCCCCCTCCTCTATACACATTTTTGAGCTATGCCCCATCCTACTACTCTGATGCACGTATCTTGTTGGGGTATGTCTAATCATAATTCATATGTAATTATTTTTAATTATTAATTTCGAGAGTTATGTAAAGAGTGGGTTTTCTTGAATAAGAAAGGTTATTGGCAGCTGTCAGCAAAGAGCTTTGCTAAATTTGCTATGAAGAAAGCCTAGCATGGTTACTTGGCAAGGAATAATCTCAAACAAATTAAAAGTCTAAAGATTTTGACTTGAAGCACCAAACTGCCTTTTGCCCAAATTGCTGTTTGCCATTCCATTACACCAGCATTATCATAGAGCTTTCTTTTGTTTTGACTATCCACATTTCTGACTGGCAGTTTAATACCAGCCTTTCACACTGCTCTACAGCAACCTCACTTGCTCCAAGTGCCTTTCATCATGCCCTCTCCGGCTTTTTTTTGCCTCCTGCTCCTAACTACTCATCCTTGAACTTCCCACCCCTCCTCAACTTGCTGGTGTATACTCTATTTCCTTCTTTCTGTGCTCTTTCTGCCATACCTATTTAAATGTTAAGATACACAACACAGGAGTAAGAGATCGGTTCATCCCATGCTATTGTGGGTACCTTGCTGCAGTGTTTGAGGGATGCGTCACTCTTGGGGCCTTCTCTCCCTTGCTCCCTGGGACAGTGACCTATACCAGATTATTTTCCCTAGAAGAGTTTACTTTCCTGTTTAAACAAGCAAAGCCATATTGGCTAACGTCTTGGTAGTTGTCCACTGAAGCTTCATTTCCCATCTTCTTGCCATGCATCTGCTCTTCTTCTTGCTTAAAGTCTGCCTGGTCTTTTAAATCCTTGCATAGTTTTGCAAACAGATTTATTGTTGAAAATACATTATTAGTACGGTGCCTAACACAGAGCCTCTGGGTGGCACCACAACATGAATAATGATAATTATAATGAGTCGAGTCAGCCATTAAATCACTTCACCTTCAAATCTTGGCTATGTGTGGAAGCCTTTTTTATTTCTAGAGCTGACTTCTTCCAAATCTAAAATTCATTACTCTGTGCATTTTTCATCTCCACAGACGTGCTGGTGCTCAGAGAAAACTGGGCCGCAAAAAGAAACTGAAAAAGCTTTAATTAAAAAGCAAATAGCATTTTTCAGCAGGGAAAAGAGGTAGTGAGATCTCCCCCAGGCTTTTCTTACTATAAAAAGATCCTTCTATTTTTGATTCACTTGCCTTTTAAAATCCACCACCTACCTTATTTATTCATCCCCACTTGGAGTTTACTGATCCAGTTGTAAGAGAGGTGTTGAAAATTAGCAGTTGTGCTGTGGCAGCCTTAAGGGGTATACGACTTTCTTCTGTAGAAGCAAAATTGCAGGCTCTGCACATTACTTGTACAGCTAGTCAGCCAGGGGGATGAAGCTCTAATAATGTCAGTACCTTTTATTTTCAATATTTAATTGCCCAGTGTGTAAAGACAGATTACTTTTGGCAATAAGTAGAGCAAGTAAGATGTGGGGGGGTTTATTTTTTATTTTTCAGAACAGACCAGGCTGCTTGGAGAAGACAAAGTGAAATGCTGTGGTTATCATCGCACTTCAATTTTCACAGTTTCTTTTAGGATGGTATGGGTTAGCGATTCCACTAGTGATATTCTGGGGAGAATTAAGAAATTTAGCATACGTATCTTTTAAAATATTATTCGCTTCTTTGAATAAATAATGTGCTTATCACATTTCCAAACTTTGCCGAGTTGGCTGAGTTGTGGTAGAACTGCTCTGAAAGCTTTTGTATGCAGCTTACTCTTTTGTATTCAAAATCAAAGCGATGAAAACCCTTTACAATTTATTAGCTATTTGATGACCAATTTGAAATCAACTGTGATCTTTCTTTGTACTTCACAAGAGCATATCTTGTTCTGTCATATTTAGCTGTAATTGGCATCTTTATTGGCAGTCTTAAGAAAATGAAATGGTGAGGTGGGCCCTGGGAGCTGATTAGACCCTCTTAATTACTGAATGTTCGTACTCCTGGGAGACACTCGACTGTAGCTGTGGCAAAGGGGAACTTTACCCTACTGCTCCTTTTTTTAATTAGCTTTGCAAAAATGCAGCAACTAACACTCTGCTGAGCTTTCAGTCCACCATCCTTCATATAAATAAAAAACGAGAATTATTTTCTTAAAACCAATTTAATTTCTTTCTGAATGTTGGACAGTGTATTTCTAAGCGCTTCCTCAGGTGTTGAATGTTTCCACGTACTGGAACATGTCATCTGTCCCATGGTGTAGTTTGATCTTCTCAGAGATGAAATCCTGGTTTTACTTTAGTTGGTAAGAGTTTGATTTTTGGTTGAGTGACAACAAGGATTTCACCTTTGATGCCACGTGTTAAGATGGCTTAGCCATCAGCTTATGTAGTGAATGATGTTTCCTGGGTTTAGGGAGTAAGATGTCTTTAGTATTTTTTCTTAATTAACATTTAAAATCATTACAATGTTATACTGTTGAAAAGTACTATGCAGAAAACATGTAAAACTTGCTTATTCTTACAGTGTTGGAGTTGCTCTGAGCTATACTGACAATACCACATTTTTTTTTGAAATTGTGGCTTATGAAATTCGGAAGTGACACGTAAATATCGACTCTGAAATGACTACAAGCTACAGCTTGATTGTTCTGAAAACTATAGTGCTTTTCAAATAATGTTTGGGATTTTGAGGATTTCTTCATCAGTTGGTACAATTTGATTGCTGTGGAAAGCTCTACTCTCCGCGTGAATGTTTAAAATGTCTCTGTGTACAAGTCCCTCTTGAGATAAGATTTGACTTCTGAAATGTGCCTCTTTAAGGCTGCTTTGAAATGGAGGATTTGCACGCAACATCTTCCAAGTGGCATGGATGTTACTTATGAGCGCTCCTGTTTTGAAAAGCATAAACTCCAGTCAATCAATCAATCAATGATTCAATCAGTCAATCTTTTCTCCTACATCAGGGCTTTTCTTCATCCTTCTAACTGACTTGGTCCTTATGCTAACTCAGAATATGCAGTGTGATAAAACTGCAGCTGGAGGTGATTTGACAGCCTTTTTTTTTTTTTAGCTCATTACTTATGATCATAGAATCATAGAATCATTGAGGTTGGAAAAGACCTCTAAGATCATCGAGTCCAACCATCGACCCAACACCACCACCCACTAAACCATGTCCCTAAGTGCCTCATCTACACGTCTTTTAAATACCTCCAGGGAGGGGGACTCCACCACTTCCCTGGGCAGCCTGGTCCAATGTTTAACCACTCTTTCAGTAAAGAAATTTTTCCTCACGTCCAATCTAAACCTCCCCTGGTGCAACTTGAGGCCATTTCCTCTCGTCCTATTGCTTCTTACTTGGGAGAAGAGACCGACACCGACCTCACTACAACCTCCTTTCATGACAATCGCATATAAAAGGCCTTCTCCTTTTTTGTTAGGGCACAGATGTTAGACAGTAATCCTTCAGAGCAGTCTCTACATAGCTGGCTGTTTTGCATTTGACAGCGTAGAAAACCATGAGAGTTTGCAACTACATTTAACCTTCTGCCATCAAATGTATGCATAAAGCTTTAAGGCTTGTGGTTTAAAATCTTTTAGTAATATAAAAACTTTTGTTGTCATCAATTTTGTTGCAGACTTTTAGGTGCTTTTTAAGTCTTCTGAGAGACATTACCTTCGTCTTGTCTGGTATACCTGAGTGCCTCTTCCTCTAGTCCTTTAATATATAATTATTAGTGGTTGCAATGAAGTTTGCATCTCGATTGATGTTCTCTTATTAAAGACTGCTGATAAAATGAACTCTGAAATTGTATGATGAACAGTGTTGAAACAAGTAACTGTTCAAGCTGGAAACTATACTCAGAATTGTTGTAGTAATGGATAACATATACTTCAAAAAGGTCTTTTTCTTATCCACGTTATAAGTTGGTTGACCTTATTCTTACCATATAAATAAACTGGTACTGGATGTGTTGAATGATAGTGTGATTTTTATGAATAGAAATAAGTTTGCTATGTTACTAGATGGAAATATTTCAAATTTCACTCTTTTAAACACTTACTGGAATTCTTTCATAGTGAACTTGGACTTTCAAAGACGATGTCAGCTTGAATCATCAGGTGAGAAGCTTTAGGTGTGCCTCTGAGGTTCCTGCTTTTCATTTTACTGCCTTGTAATTTATATTTTATTGGCTTTAAAAAGTTTTTCTCCTCTAGTAGTTTGAAACAGACTATTCTACATATACTTTGATTTTTTCATAGTCCCTTTGTTTCTAGCTTTTTAGGCGGTGTCCATCACCTTTGTTATATCAAGCTTCTTGCCTTTTTCCCCTGCCTAGCAATCTTCCCTTGTCTTTATTTCTCCTCTAGCCAGGCCGATGCTGCTTTCCTTGTGACATTCAGATCCCCTCAGAAGATATATTTCCATTATGATGCCGACAAAACTGTAGACAAATTATAATGGTGCATTTTAATAGCGTTTATTTATTTGAAAGGCATTTATTAAAAAGGGGAGCATAACCACACTGCCTGTTTTATTTATACATGTATCATTCTCTCTAATTCTCTTCTGGTTTTATATTCCTAAATTTGCACATTGATTACAAAAAAGAAAAGGAAAAAATGGGAATTCGAGCAGTCTCCAAGTAACTGTCTTTTAATTGTCATCTTTCTGAAGTAGTTACTTACTAATTACCTACAAATTGTTTAAGCATCTAAGCTCAACTGCAACAGTAGGAAAAAACCCTGAAATCTTCTTTAGAAGAGTGTTTGCAGACCTATTAGGCATTAGCAGTACTCTAAGATTTGAAAAATGATACTTTAAAATCAGCCTCTGTAATTAAAATATTATTAAAGGAAAAGAGGGGAAAAGATAAAGTGTCAACAGAAGTTATCAACTTGTAAGGTATCCATGTTATTAAATGTGTATCACAGGTTTAAAATTTTCTTGGAAGTTGTCACAATGGAAGTACAAAGCACCAGAATTTTATATCAGTACTTAAAAAAAGTATTTTTGACTTGTTGGGACCAGTGACGGTCTCTCACAGGCTTTAGCTGTTAGACTTGGAGACTAATAACAGCATTTCTTCCCAGTGATGAATGACCACTTAGATTTTCCTTTCAGTTAAAATTACTTTGGTGTAAAATGCTGTAGATTTTAAATTGGGAGAGGAGACTATTTATCCAGCCCTTGCTATTTGTTATATTTCTCCTTTAATATTGCATGGAAAAATGATCCCCTTTACACAGAAACAGATTGTAAGCATTAGACAATTTGGTATCATGAACTATATTTCTGACCTTAAATATTCTGTTGGGAAAGAAGTGACCGTCTGAAGTTCTCCAGGAACAGGAAGAGATATTTGTGATATCTGAAGTTCAGTAAATTGAATAGGAAAGTAAAAGGATCACACAGCACTTGAGTACTGAAACTAGGAGGAACTGTGCGGTAACTACTTATTAAATCAAAAGTCAGATTCTCCTTTGCAGACAAAAGGAGGGAGGAGGAGGATGGGGGTTTGTGTAATGTGTCCTGTCGATTTTCCAGTTAAATTGTGTTCCCCTTGGGACACTCTAGTTCATCTTCTGAGCGGTTGGGCCCTTCGGCAGGCGTTTGTTCACCTGCCCAGATAACCGATGAGAGCAGCCATGCAGGCGGAGGACACAGATTTATCTGTCCCACGAGTTGTCTTCTAATGGCCCCAGTTGTCTTCTAATCCCAGCCAGTGGCTGGTGGCTCAGGAGGAGCAGGGACAATACAAGGTGATCTTTCCCTTCCCGTATATACATGTCCAGGATTTACATTCCCAGCTTCTGGGAACAAGCAGGTTCAGGACTTTCTCACCTGCAGCTACAATGAACTTAATAGCTGCTAATGGCGTTATGCTACACAAATTAGCCTAATCTCTTTTTGAGCCTCTGTCCTCTTGGCCCTATAGTATCCTGTGGTGGTGAAGTCCCACAGTTCAGCTGTGCTTTCTAAAATGTATTTTCTAGGGTTTGCTTTACCTTTGTCACTCGATAACTTCATTCGTGTCCCAGTTGTGCCATGTGGAACTGTAAAAGAATTGCTCCCTCGTCATCTTTATTTTATAATTTGTGATTTTATACGTCTGTATTGGATCCTATTTTACCAGATGTAGAATCAAAATACTAGTTTTTTCTCATGTTAAAAGTGCCATGTTTCATCTTTTTTTTGTCATCCTGTTTTTTTCTTGTTCTGCTCTCTTTGAGATTGCTTTGCCTGCAGTGCCTGAGATAGAGGCACACCATGGATTTCTGTACAGTAGCACACTAGTGTTTGCTCTCTTACTTTCAATCCCATTCTTTATTAATATCTTATGTGCTGTTTTCTTTTGTGGTGTTGTCATGGTTTAACCCCAGCCGGCAACTGAGCACCACCCAGCCGCTCGCTCACTCCCCCCTGCTGGGATGGGGGAGAGAATCGGGAGAGTAAAAGTGAGAAAACTCGTGGGTTGAGATAAAGACAGTTTAATAGGCAAAGCAAAAGCCACGCACGCAAGCAAAGCAAAACAAGGAATTCATTCACTCCTTCCCATGGGCAGGCAGGTGTTCAGCCATCTCCAGGAAAGCAGGGCTCCATCATGTGTAACGGTTACTTGGGAAGACAAATGCCATCACTCCGAACATTCCCCCCTTCCTTCTTCTTCCCCCAGCTTTATATGCTGAGCATGACGTCATACGGTGTGGAATATCCCTTTGGTCATTTGGGGTCAGCTGTCCCGGCTGTGTCCCCTCCCAACTTCTTGTGCACCCCCAGCCCACTCGCTGGTGGGGTGGTGTGAGGAGCAGAAGAGGCCTTGACTCTGTGTCAGCACTGCTCAGCAGTAACAAAAACATCCCTGTGTTATCAACACTGTTTCCAGCACAAATCCAAAACATAGCCTCATACTAGCTACTGTGAAGAAAATTAACTCTATCCCAGCCAAAACCAGCACAGTTGTCTGCTGAGCATTCATATATCTTACAGTTCTCATAGAGCTGTCTACCGCATATCCGAGATCTCTTTCCAGAGTGGTAATGACAAAGTAAGAACCTGTCAGTGCTCGCATTATATTTCAGACCTATACTGCCTTCCTTTGCATTTCAGCTGCCATTTTATCACTCCATCACTTAGGTGGTTTATGCAATGCTACAGTTTTTCACAGTAAACTTTTGATTTTGATTATGTTGAACAATTTTCTGTTGTCAGAAAAATTCATCCCTATTCTAGTCAATCATTTTCCAGATCATGTGTTAATCTTTTCAACTGCATGGGTCCCTGTGTGTTTCCCTGCTGTGGAAACCTAGTAAGCAAGCTATATTTTTAGCAAACTTACACATTTTTTCCTGCAATATCCAAACATCTTTCTCTTTTAGAAGCTTTTCAGTGATCTGTATGTAAGGAATTTGGTGGTCTTCTCTTTGGTCTTCCGCACATTGCTCTCAGCACCATCGTGTTACAACCAAGAAAGAACAGGGACTTGAATCATAGAATCATAGAATCATAGAATAGTTTGGGTTGGAAGGGACTTCTAAAGGTCATCTAGTCCAACCCCCCTGCCGTGGGCAGGGACATCTTCAACTAGATCAGGTTGCTCGGAGCCCCGTCCAACCTGACCTTGAATGCTTCCAGGGATGGGGCATCCACCACCTCTGTGGGCAACCTGTGCCAGTGCTTCACCACCCTCAGCGTAAAAAATTTCTTCCTTATATCTAGTCTAAATTGACCCCCCTTTAGTTTAAAGCCATTGAGCAGGTGTTGAAGTAACCTCTCTTCATCTGCTCTGTGGTTTGTCTTGGTTAGGACAGAGGCTCATTGAGTCTGCAGGTTGTGAGAGGTTCACATGGCCATGGCCTGTACAGGCCCTCTTTTGTGGATTAAATGGGGATTTAAGGATGAATCGCCATCAGCCTTGAGGTGTTGCTCATAAATGCAAAATGCCATTTTTTTAGGAAAGCTTATGAAGCTGTGCAATGATTTTTTGCTGCAGCCATTACTGTGTTACAAATCTTTAGACAGAAAAATAGCAAGCAAATTAACTACTTATCATCTGATACTCCCCATATTTAGATGCACATAAGTGCAATTTCCCATTGTTGGTTTGCTCTGTGGCACTAGTCTGGTCATCAGAATGAAGTAATGTTGACATATTTCAGTTTTATGATCCTTTTTTCCAAAGCCAAAACTTTGTCTGATCACTGCTGCTATATTTCATAGAATCATAGAATCATAGAATCATTGAGGTTGGAAAAGACCTCTAAGATCATCGAGTCCAACCGTCAACCCAACACCACCATGTCCACTAAACCATGTCCCTAAGTGCCTCATCTACTCGTCTTTTAAATACTTCCAGGGATGGGGACTCAACCACTTCCCTGGACAGCCTGTTCCAATGTTTCACCACTCTTTCAGTAAAGAAATTTTTCCTTACATCCAATCTAAACCTCCCCTGGCACAACTTGAGGCCATTTCCTCTCGTCCTGTCACTAGTTACTTGGGAGAAGAGACCAACACCCACCTCGCTACAACCTCCTTTCAGGTAGTTGTAGAGAGCGATTAATGTCCTTTGCTGTATTTCCTTAAGTAGTATGATAGTGTATGCTACCATGGCAGAACAAAACTCTAGAAAACATAATGTATTAAAAGTTTATGCTGAAATATTTTTTAGTAGTATTCCATTTTAATGGATTTTAATGGCCATCGTGCGAGCTGTTTACCAGATGCATTGACATATTTAGATTGTGGATTTTTTTTTTTTTTTAAGAGAAAGCCAAATTCTGTCAATCTGAGGAAAGTTCTTACAGAAATGACGGCAGGCAGGGTGCCCTCCCTTCAGCACTGCTGCTTTGCAAGTGTGACTGCTGTGTGATTCTAGTACTTAAGCTGCCCACATACATTTTAAAGTAAACACCTCTTGGTATTTCTACAAAAATTAAAAAACAATTGTGAAGAACTTTTCTCTGTTATCAGGCAGAGCTGACTATGAAACTGTAGTTGGCCGTGCTGTTCAGAGCCAGAAGTGTTTGTAGTGTTGTATGTTTATTCACATTTATTTCTATCAAGCTTTGATGGGTAACGACGACAGGGAAAGAAGGTCCAGTTTCCATACAAGCTATCCAATGAATTAGCACTCAGGCTTGCTACAGAGCTGGAGTCAAGAGGCTTTGCTGGTCCTGCCTTTGCTGCTGCTGTTACCCTTCCTAGCCACAGTATAAATTCACCGAACACAAGTTGTTATGGTATTCCTGCAAGTAGATCAGGTGTAGGCTAGTGGTTACTCAGCACGTTCTTTGCAAGCTAAGATACGGTATTATATGGCAGATACTTAACCATGTATAATTAGATTCAAGGAATCTCACTGAATATGTGAATAGCTGTATGCACTGGCTTTTCTTTCATTGTCTGTTTTTCATGCTAGGAAGATTTAAGTGGAACCCCTGGAGGCTCTGTTTATTAGTGTTAGGGGTTGAATTTATGTCTTCTTGGAAGTAGCTAAAAGCAAAAATAACAAAAACTGAATGCGTGAAATATTGTTTATGCAAAAACTTGTTTTGTATGACTGTTCATTAGGGAAATGTCCACATTAATTTTGAAGACTGATACATTTCCCAGAACTTTGGCACAGAGAAACTCCAGTGTGGAAATATGTATTTTGAAGTTTATTAAGTTAATATAACATCGTACCTAAAGCCAGAGAGCTTTTCTGTAATGTGAAATGGCATGGAGTATTTAATGGCTGCACATTGAAATTGTTCGGGAAGTCTGGTATGAACCACATGCCGTTGCAACACACTTCTGGTAAATCGCAACTGCTATTCGTGTTTGCACTGAGGATGTATTGCTGTTAGCTTCTTCTGTGTGCTTGTTACTTTCACTAACACTTAATTTTGGTTTGCTAATACATTTGGCTACTCTTCCCAGTGCTGTAGGTGAGGATCTTAACAGATTGAATAAGCTGGGCAAGGTTTTTGGACTGATGAGCCGCAAAGAAGATTTTGCAGAACACAGTCTTGAGTCAGGGTGGGTTTCATTCCCCAATTGTTTCTTCCTCTTGTATTGATGCTAGTTCAGTCCCTTCTCTTTTGGAAGTTGTGATCTCTCAGCTCTTTGAAAGAAGGATCCGTGCTGGATTTGAGGGGAGAAAGCTTCAGTAGTAATTCTGAACTCCACTAAGAAAAATTTAAATGGGTACACAAAATCATGAAAACACCTTTTAAAGATTAAATAGGAGGAGAGTGCAAACATGCTATGTTTTTTAGACATACATTAAAATCAAGACATAAGTTTCTTATTAGAGAGGTGCAGAGACAAATTAGAGATGACACCTTTCTGGCATGGTAACAGTTGTCACTTTGTAATGAATGATTGAAAGATTTATAGCTTTTAGAGCTATTCATTACTCTATAGACTAAGACTTGTGAACTACTTGTTATGCTGCAGGTCAGGCAGATGTGTTGCTGTGGATGTGATTCCTGTTACAGATGCAGTTGGCACTTTTCTTCCTGGTCCTAGTAGCAGTTATTTTCCAGTAGTTTTACTCTACTCTTTACTCAGTTACCGTTAGCTGAGTTGGCAGCTCTTGTTTCCCAGGACCCAGTGCAGTATTATGTGGCTGCAGAATTTATTCTAGAATGACTTTCAAATGCTTTCAAGTCCTCTTTTTTTCTCACCAGTCTTGTTGCAGAGCTACGGTTAACAAACCTCATTGCAGATATGCACTGGAAGTAGTCTTGTACTGAGAACAGCAGCAATGAAGCAAGGAGGAATGGCTCGTACTGGATCTACCTATTATCACAAATTGAAATCGCAGCTTGGAGTGATTTCTGCACTTCTGCGGGAAGTTACCCATTTCTAGGTACTGCAGAATCATTCCTGCGCTGAACAGTATTGCAGGAAAGCATACACTTTTCTAGAAAGTACCTTCCTAAAACCCCTTTGTCTTGCTCCAGATTGCCTTCCTTCAAATCACAAAACCTGCATATTGAGTTGTGCAGTAACATACTGTAAGTATTTCCAATACAGTCTATGCATTTGCAACGGTGCTCCATAGCACGTTCTCAATGCAAGGTGTTGGGTGTGTGGGATAGGAGATGCTGGCTAATCAAAGGGGAGGTGATGCAAGATTCCCTTCTCTAAAATCCTGGTAAAAACATCACTGTCATGACATAGTTTTGTTGCATTGCTGTAATGTACAGATAAGTGGTTAAAAAATAATTATAATAATTAAAGCCAGCATTTTGAAATCTATAGTTAGCTTAGTGCTTGGATAAACCAATATTTGAGTACCTAAATAAATAAATAGTTTTCAGTGAAGCTAAATCCCAGTGGCTTCCATTGACTCAATAATGGTTGTGGCTAAATTCAGTTGCATGTAGCAGAGCTCCATGCCATTACAGATGACTTGGATGCCTTACTTCATTAAATTCCAAACCTTGGAGAAGATTCAGCACTTAATAATGTATTTGCAGGGCTGGATGAAATTAGTTTGCACTTGCATATTATTTTTTTTCCCTAATAAATTCAGAAATTAGTGACTACGACATATCCAAAGACCCTCAGGAGAAAGTATCCTTTATAGCATGGGATGTGCTTATTTAATTTCTGGCTTATAGTGTATTCAGTAGTGGTTTTCTCAGAACTTTCTGGGACTTCACAGCCAGACTTTAGGTAAGAGAAGATAGATTTTTGAATTAGAAGTCTGTAAAGAGTGAAGGGAGCAATTTTTCATGAATTTTATCAGGATGAATATGCATTTAGACATAGATATTAGAGCCAGTGCTTGCAGAAACCTGCTAAATTTGCCAAGAAGCATTACCAATTAACGTAGTTAATTAACAAGAAGCTATGTTAAAATTAGTTTGGGGTTGGAGGAGGGGAGAGAGAGTGAATTGTAATTAGAAAAAGAAATCACAGCTGCTATTTAGAGAACTGGTAGGGAAGTTTGCAGGTCTCGCTGTCGGAAGAAGCACTGCATTGCGGCTATGCCTCGTTCATTCATTCCATTCTCAGTTTTCTAGGAAAGAGCTACTTTGGTATTATGTATCACAATTTCCAAGCAATATTGATTACCCAAATAAAATTTAACATTCTGCAGGCTAACATAATATTAAAAAAAGTCTAATTTTTTGGAACTTCTCCAAAAGGTGAGACTCAGTGTTTCTTGAGCATCTAATGTTCAAGAAATTATGCTGATTTTCTCCAGTTAAGGATTTGGATCCTGCTGAGTAGAATTTGCTCAAAGAAAAATGCCGGCTTTCCCAGCTTGTATTACCCTGCATACTGTAACTAAGCAAAGAGGAAAAATCAAGGCATTTATCTTTGCAAATTGAAATGAGTCTCACACTAGAAATATATGGAAGTTACCCATGAAGTAGTGAGTGTCTCAAATACATAATTTTATTTTCCCAGTGAAAAATAAACTACAATTTATTTAATAGGTTCCTGAAAAAGGCCTGATGTTAGCACAGGGAGTTTTCAGGTCCTTCTCAAATATATTTCTTTATTTAAAAAATAAAACTGGGCATACGGATTAGGATGTGTGAAGCAAGCTTGAATCTTAGGTTCACCGTGGCACAATAAGGCATATTACCAATAGTCTATATTACAAAGGTTTCAACAGGATAACTATTCCTGTGGTGGTATAGAGGAGCTGTAGTTTATTCTGTCAAAAATTGTCCTTTCTTGACTAGTATAATTAAACATTTCCACAAAAGGTACCAAACATATGGAAAAGCACCTTCTTACCAACGTATTCTGCACATAGGGGAAAGGATTTCCTGCTATGCCCTATGGTCAGTTACAATACGATCCATCCAGCTTCAAGAGGGAGCAAATTCCAACCTTGCTGTTGAGGCAGAAACTTGATTAATAGAAGCGCATGAGACCTGGACAACCGATACTGTGTTTTCTCCGGCCAATGCCGTTTTGACCATCTCGAGGTGAGATAGTCTGGGTTTAGGTGATCAGGGCTTTCAGGTTGCCTTTCTCATGTGCCGTTCAGCATTACAGTTCAGGCGAATCCAAATCTTGTGCTCCTTTTATGTTGCCTTGTGGATGTGTACTCTGATCCCCATTGGCCTCACTGTACCTATTTGAAGTGCGTTGAGTACGTGAATACACCTAAGCTGTAATACAACTAAACCAAAATTCATTACGCAATGCCTAGTTTTCAAGTCAGACAGACAAAGCCGACATCTGTACTACTTCCCTGTATAACAGCTTTTCTGGAGGTCTTTTTAACACCAGCAGTTCAGCAGCTAAAGCAGGTTTTTGTGCCAGTAGGGACCAAGGGTTGAGTATACGCTGGGTTAGCCATGCTACTAATCGGTATTTTTTAAAGATGTGCTGGCAAAAGTTTTGCAGTATAGTTTAGGTCACACATTTTGACATTATTTAAATAGATGGGACCCAGCCACCAAAGGAATGGGACCTTCTGTTTGTGCCCAGTCAGTTTATACGTAATGTCAGTGAGGAACTCTACTGTAGATCTGCAGAGACGGTACCTGTGAAGAGCTCTGGTTACTGTATTTATATCTTAAGTACATGGATGAGGAGTTGTCTAATGTCTCTGTGGCTCTTGTGAAGTACATACATAGGTAGTGAAACTAGCTTGGTGTCTTCTGAACACCTTAAATCATTACTTATTGCTCTGGTTGCATTCAAGAAAGGTTAGAAGAGATAATATTTTTACTCTTTCTTTAAAAGATTTGCTTTTTAGTTTAACATAACATTTATTTGACTTTTTAATGCAGTTGATACATCCTGAAAAGGTCTGCATGTACAAGCAGTTCTATTTAAGGAGTATTAGAAATGACATCAACAGCAAATCTAGTAGCTTCTGCTTCCCATTTTCCATTAGAAATCATGATCCTTTGTTTTTGCTGACATAATTACCTCCATATGAGCCAGTTTTAACAAGGCAGAATTAAGAGTTCACATTATAAATGAACAGCAGGAACAGATGGACTGAGAAAATAGTCAGGTTTCATGCAAATATCAATAAAGGTGATTAGTAAAGCAATAAAAGCATTTGGCTCATATGTTCCTTCGTATTAATAAAGACTGCCTAACTGGAAAGGTCTTGAGGCCAGTTGGAGGTCCGGAGAGTTAGATGCTCTGCTTCTGTACATTACAAAGTCAAGTTTTGGTTTGCGAGAAGACGACACTGCCATGAGTGGTGTCACACTGCCAGGCCCAATGTTAAAATTCATCATTTTCACACATTTGTTTAGCTTAAGGGCTGAAAGCATTACATTTCATCCAGTGAAACAGATACTGAGCTGAGGAGCTTAAATTTGACTAAAACACTGCTGTGACTAGGTAAAACGGGATTAGGGCCCCTTTTGCCTGGGTTTCAGTTTTTTGATTTATGAACCTCCACTTGCAGATTCCCCTGGCTACGTGCCTCTCTCCTTACTCTTTCTGGAGGTATCAGTCTTCTGCAGTGCTTTGAGTTTGTTCTTTTGTGGTGATGCTGGTTGCACTCCCATATTTTTCTGTACCATATGACCTTCGGTAGATCTGTTTGTCCTGCATTTTCTCTCGCTTCTGTAACTGCCAGACACAGAGAGGAGAGCAGCAGAGCCTCTGGCAACATAGAAGATAGAAAACAGCTGGAATATATGTATGAGATATATAGCACATGTCTACATATTCCTATCCAGGATTTTTTTGAGAGAAACGTCATTGTACATTATGTAGCATTTGCTTGTTGACTCACATTTGCTTGGACTCATCGGAATATCAACACACATGTTTGGATGTTATTCATGTGTGCCTGACAGGTGCTTTGGAATTGCTGCCCATGTAGTTGATGCGCACACGCATTGTGGGTTGAATTTATGGACAGCCAAATCAAGCAAGTAGCTCGACGTGCCTCTCAACTATCTGGAAAAATATCAGAAGTCCTCAGAATTCATCTGAACATAATTTCCTAATAGATATCTGGGGAAACCTAGGCAGCCCTTAATTATGAAATTCATAATTTCCTAACAGATATCTGGGGAAACCTAGGCAGCCCTTAGCTACATCAGAAGGTTAAGATCATCTCCCTCTTTTTCTCACATGCTCTGAGCTGCTAAGAGTCATGCCAATGTAGATATATTTTATGTGGGTGTGTCGTGGTTTAACCCCAGCCAGCAACTGAGCACCACACAGCCGCTTGCCCACTCCCCCCCCCAGGTAGGATGGGGGAGAGAATTGGAAGAATAAGTGTGAAAAAACGCGGGGGTTGAGATAAAAACAGTTTAATAATTGAAATAAAATAAAATACTAATACTAATACTAATACTAATGAGAAGAATATACAAAGCAAGTGATGCGCAATTGCTCACCACCCACCAACCGATGCCCAGCCAGTCCCTGAGCAGCGGCCCCCCCGGCCAGCTTTCCCCAGTTTATGTACTGAGCATGACGTCACATGGTATGGAATGTCCCTTTGGCCAGTTTGGCTGTGCCCCCTCCCAGCTTCTTGTGCACCTCCAGCCTTCTCAGTCGGTAGAGCATGGGAAGCTGAAAAGTCCTTGGCTAGTGTAAGCACTACCTAGCAACAACTAAAACATCGGTGTGTTATCAACATTATTCTCCCACTAAATCCAAAACACAGCACTGCACCAGCTACTAGGAAGAAAATTAACTCTATCCCAGCTGAAACCAGGACAGGGGGATATGAAGTGTATGTGTAAAACGCTGTATTTACTCTGAGAACAAAAATTATTTCCCAGGCAGATAAAGCATACTGTATAGAAAGGCATCCAATGATTTTGTTCTCATTTCTTATTTACTAATGAATGAACACTTGGAAGAAAATAATTCTTCACTTAAAATTCAATTAGCTAACTTCTTTCAGTTGTAGATACAGGAAATGCTCATTGCTCCAAGTAAGTCCTTAGGCAGAGTGAGGTGATACAGTAAGATCTTTGATGGCAATAGGCTTTTCCATTGTATATTTTAGGTTTACCTTCCTGCAAGAAAATCTCTCATGACTGTCCCTGACTCTTGAAGATATTTTCAGCTCTTAATGTGGGGTCTTGTGATGAATTCAGAGGCCTCTGAAAAATAATACTATGGAGTATTCGCATTTAGTAGATCTCTTGTTATCTTTGAATCACTTTGAAATACTGTACATTTAATTATTTTTTTCTTCCACTTAATAACATTTTTTCTTCTCAGTATTAACAATGTATATAAAACCTTGGCTGTAACCTTGGTTTCCTTAGTTTTGCTGTAACCATTAAGACTTCTAGCCAGAGCCCACTCTCATTTTTTTGCAGTCTGCTCTGGGAGGACAGGAGAGCTTTCTCAGCTAGAACCAAAGCTTCATGCATTTCACTTAGCTTTTGATCGATTTTGTTGCTGCTCACTGTTGGTACTGTATTGAAGTTGTATTTTTATTGTTGTAAGCTCCTATGTGCTGTGGTGGTTGGCAATCTAGAAGCGTGTTAAATAATATTGATTTTTTTTTTTTCCCCACTTGGCAAGCATTTTATTTTACTCTGTCGCTAATACTATTTTAAGTATCATTTACTGGTTTTATTTTCTTTCTTATTTACGACTTGGCATCTCATAGAGCAAGGGGCCGTCGCAGTGCCTGGAGAGAAGTCCCGAGAGAGAGGATGCTCACAAGAATATACTTTCCAATTCTGATGCTAACTGCCTTTAGATAACAACAAGATGAGTTTGCATATTACATTCTTATGACATCATTAAATAGTAGGTTTGCATATTTGTCTCAGAAAAATAAAGATTATTTTGATTTTCACTGCAGTATATGTAACCTATCAGGTAGTCACCCTAAATGGGTGTTTTGACAAATCAACTTCCAGAAAACATCCTCCCTGGGCCTCCAAGGGCCAACAAGATGATATAAGAAGACCTGTCCATTTCTGATACCTTTCACAATAAATACATGCATTTAGGTGTTTTTAATTTTGTGATAAAATGTGGGTCCATCTATTAAAAATGACTTTTTCTGAATTGTCTTTGTTTGGCATACGAAGGTATTGGGGAAAGGAAGGCTGTCCTTCACTAGGGGGAAATAAAGATTTTCTTTGAAGTGCAGGTCCTGCCTAATGCTACAGAAGCTGTTACTACATCTCGGAGCCTTCCACAATGTTCCTGTGGTTTTACCCTGAGTTGGAAACCTGTGCTGAGCAGTAAGCCATGCCAGGGAGAATGAGGTACAGAAAACAGCTGGGTGATAAAACTGTGGTTTCCAACAGTGGTTTTCATTGCAGCTATTAAGGGTGCACAGTGGCGTTTTCAGCTATGGTAACTGTCTGTTTCTGTTGAGACTTTTCTTGAAGTAATAGTTGGAGGTTATTTTTTAAATCAAAAGAGGTTAATATGGTGGTTTATTGTCACTGTTTATTTCTTTCACTTTTGCTCTGTACAGATTCGCAAAACTCTGAGTTGTTTCCGACAATTAAATGTTTATTTAATAAATAGTGCTTCTATCCCAAATTTTGAACAACTGTTGAAGAGTTTCATTTTGGAGGAAAAATGTAGACCACAGGTCAGGCTGTTACGGCAACTTCTCTGAAGCTCTGTGTGTGTGTGTGAGGGGCAGA
The DNA here is from genome assembly GCF_000699145.1 of Aptenodytes forsteri. Classification (NCBI taxonomy): domain Eukaryota; kingdom Metazoa; phylum Chordata; class Aves; order Sphenisciformes; family Spheniscidae; genus Aptenodytes; species Aptenodytes forsteri. The sequence goes on from NW_008795932.1 coordinate 2,075,169, forward strand.
GGTTAACTGTTTTTCCTGAAAAGATTTCTTTATTTAAAAATTCTGAACAAAATTTTCAGGAGAAATTCCAAAATGATGGAAAAATATTAGCAGTTCTTTTTTTCCATTAGAAAAGTCTGTATTTTCCTATATGGAAAGGGGTAAAAAGAGGAGCAATTCATCAACTTCTAATGAATTTCTTTTCTGTAGGAAAGTGGGAAGGGACAGAAAAGGGGAGTTTGGAGAATGCTTGGAAACCCCTCCATGGGGGCACGAGCACTCACATTTTTCACTTGATTTTCCCTCCGTGAAGACTGATGAAACCTGACCTTGGATCCAGTTCTCTATAATTTGAAGTTATAGTTAGGTGAATACATGAATTTCCAAGGGAATGGTACAATACAAATCTTCCCTATGGACAAAAATAAAACAGCCCTTATTTATGAATAAGCCTGGAGAAAAGGAGGCTGAGGGGAGACCTCATCGCTCTCTACAACTCCCTGAAAGGAGGTTGTAGCGAGGTGGGTGTTGGTCTCTTCTCCCAAGTATTGGACTCGATGATCTTAGAGGTCTTTTCCAATCTCAATGATTCTATGATTCTATGATTCTATGAAGTCAAGAATTGATTGCTGGTATGACTGAAATCTTAACAGTTTATTTAAAGAATATTAGTCTCAGTAATAATAAGAACATAGTTTGAATCATTATACACATTCTGTATATATGTATAAATAGAATCTTTCATTGCTGTTACAGTCATCCTTCTCTTGCCCTTCTGGGTCCTGAGGTTGATGTTACCCATATTTCGGAAGAAGATGACAGGGGTTGCAGGAAGTTATTAGCATCCTCCAGTTCTTCACACCACTTGAGGCTGTTTTTATATTTTCTGATAGGCTTTTTCTCCTCGCTGTTTTTTAACTGGTGTGCAACTGCATGATGTTTTTTGATCTCTTTTTGTTACTCCTAAAACTGCTTTTCCTGCTCCCAGGTCTGCATTTCTTTGACCTACCGTTGATGGCCCTAGGTCTCCAGTGTCAGCTTGTGGCCTTTTTCCTCCCATGCCTGTTGTCCTCCACACGGTATCCCGTGTCCCAGCTTTCAAAGGCCTCTGCTGTCATACCAGGCTTGTATTCTTCCGTGCTATATCATTATCATAAAAACTACTACATAAATACTCATATTCATAAATACTTCATTTTACCCCAAATAATTACTTGTTAGTGTTATTATATACAAATTATGGTTATAACATACAAAGATAAGTAAAACAAATTAGGCCTAGCCACCTGCCCATTAGGAAATTTGCTGATAAACTGAAGAAGCTAAAATGAAGCTTCATGGAGCCCAAGACAAGTTGAGACTGACTTTCCTGGGCTGCAGTGCTACGATGGACTGATGATCTTGGTAGAGCCTGAAGAGTGAAGTGTCTTTACATTGCATATGGAAGTTCGGACCATCTCTAGAAAAGAGTTTCCCCAGGCTATTTTGGCTGGGAATTAACATTGATGATTTTGGATATCATCCGTGGCAGCAGCAGTTCTCAGCTTTTTTTCAGTGTGCAGACCACTTTGAGATTTTTGCTATGGCTGTTTGTACTCATCGCTTCCAAATCCTGTTTCTTTAATAAAGACCATGTGGAAAAGTGAAGCTAGAAAGGGCTAACGTCATTTCACCTCTGAATGTTGCTCTCCGTGATTGACTGTAGGTATAGGCAGTAGAGTCAGTTGTTTAGGGGAGCGAAGCCAAAGGCACGGAAAAACCCAGCCATGAGTCTACTCCATCCTTTGCCAGGCCAGCTGATGTCGCTTAGGGAGAGCCCAGGGGATGTGGAGCAGCAGCCGTACTGCGAACGAGGAGACTTGGGGGCTTTCCAAAAACAGCAGTTTATGTCACAGTCCTTCATCTGTCTTTCCTGTCCTGGAAGCAGATAAACCTTGTCCTGTCATCCTTAGAGTGGCCATACTCTGAGGCGTACACTGTTGGGAAGCCTTGAATCAGTGCTGCCTGAATCTATTCGCAGCTTTAATCCGTTTCAACTAGTGAGGTTGACATTTGGTTTTTTTCTTTGAAGCACGTACAGTTTTCCTGCATTTCTATACATAGACACACTCTCAGATCTCCATGCCTTTTGCATTTGAAAATGAAGGAAGCCTTTGTGCTTCCTTCCTCTAGGATAGCCAGTGGCACCATGAATATTAAATATAGATGAATTCCAGCTGATTTATAACTGTACCTACCGCATCCAATCTTCACCACCTTGTCTTTTAAATTTTGCATTACTTCATAACACAGAAATAGTCTGTGGGGGTTTTTGGCATAGGTTAGCATTAGTTGATGTGTTACAAATTCATCTCAGTCATCTAAGTAATAAAACAGGCATTTCAAATCAAATAGCTCTTACGGATAGACACTATACTATATCTTATTGAGCCCTAATATTATCTGTGGTTGACTACGAAGGCACCGCTTGGACAAGTTTGTAGCATCACATCTGTGTAACTTACCTTCTCGTTACACTGATGCCATGATGTACATCTCACTCCCTTTTACTAATATAAATGGAGCCTTTTTCTCAGATGCGTTACACAGCTCATTTTAACGAAGGCATGTTGCGGGAGTTAAACTTTGGAGAAAACGTTCATGCAGAGTATTATTTATGTCTAATGCTGCAGTTGTATGTATGACAATTTGCAGACGAATGTAAGATATGAATACTAATTCATTTATAATCTAAACTGAATACAATGCAGGGTCCCGCACTGGGGCAGTAAGCAAAAGGAGATAGCAAAGCGGATGCTGAGGTTACGATAGTAAAATACCGTGGCGAAGGCATATTTTCGGTGTCCATTTCAATTTCACTGACCTGTGTTTCTAAACCAGACCTGCCCCTTGTAACTGTCAATAACTCCTAATGTCTGGATGAATCTTTATTTTAGAATCTATTTGGTAACCTAATTCTCCTCACTCAATTGATTTCTGACCTGACTTTCGTTCTTGATTCAAATGGTTTTCTTAATAGCTTAGCTAACTACAGTTACCAGTAATTGACTCTTATTAAACATTTTTTTTTAATGTATCTCAGCATTTTTGCCACCCATCTGTTTTTAAACTGCCCATTTGTATGGATTCTTTGCATAAATATTTTGTGGCTCATTTGATTCTCTGCATAATTAATTAATTGCTTCTCACTTAGTTTTCTGCATAACTAATCTACTGCCACATAATTAACAAACTCTTTAATTCCTTATTAATTATTTACTGTTCTTTTGAATATATGAATTAATTGACTGTTTAAATTTGCTGCTGTGCTGATTTGACATCTAGTTAATTGTTTTGATTAATCAATTAATTAGCTGCTTAATCTCTGCTTAAAAGTATAACCCCATGACTGCTTTGCAAATGTTCTAGCGCCCTTCCCCATTCTCTTATCATTCAGCACTATCATCTCATCCACATCTGGGTGCTCAACTTACTGTCCAGGCACACATGGATTACATTTATCCCTCCGGTGAAGACATCTATAACTCCACTGATGCTCTTTATAGCTCTGATCTTCCTCCAAATGTGTTTTTTGCCACACGACACACCGCTCATACACTTGAGCCTCAAGAGAGATTCAACTCTGCTTAGTTATGCCAAAATGAAAAGGGGGGAATCAGGAAGAAAAGCATTAAAATATTTAGGAATGAAAATCCATGAGGTAAATGTGGTACAAGAACAGACCCGGAGAATTATGCATTGTTGTGGCACACAGGGTGAGGATGTTTCAGATGCAGTATAACTACTGAAGATGTTTGTGGTAAATTGATGTAGCCGATAAAGTTCCTGAAACTTTGTATTTATGTATAGCTCTTCCACTAGACTTACCTGTTCAGGCTATTTTTCTCTGGTTCTTCACTACAGAAGAATTTTAGCAGAAAAGAACCTTTTTCTTCACACTTTGCTTTATTTATGTGCTAATCCTGGACTTAAGTCACAACTGGTTGCTGTAGAAACTGCTATTCTCTTTGGGGACAAGACCTTTGAAAGAGGTGTTGCTTAAAAAGTAGTTTGGTGTTACATATCACAAATAAGCCAACAGAAAATATGCCCAATATTATGAAAACTCCGTCAAAATGAAATGTTTTTTTAAAGTTTTCCACAAGGTGTCAGCTGCTCTTTGAAGGTATTAAATTGTGGCTTCTTATACAAGTGGAAGTGTGAGAAGTGAAACGGCTTTGTCAAGCATGCAACGTGAAACACGGGGGGTACATTTATGTCTTTAAAAGAAGGTGCTAAGTTGAGTATTACTTTTAATAGCGAGAGAATAACCAGGTCAGAATCAAAATTGGTTGGGCTTGCTCGTATGTTTGATGGGTGCTCTCCTAATTTATTGTCTGATGTTGATCAATCTACAGACTTAATAGTGAGAGTGGTTGCCAGAAGTATAATACTTTTGGAGCATATGAAAATGTGTAAAAACTGTTACCAATGAAAATTTTCAAATAGATGGTATGATAGGTTATACTGTTACGTTTTTCAGCCCTTTTTCAGGGCTGTTTTACAAAATATTGAGTCTAATTCATAAAGAATCTGAAACAATTGGATCCCCTGAACATGTAGTGAATAGTAATGAGAAACAAAAGATGAGGTGGTTGTTATTCCTCTGTTGCTATTTTAATTAGTCTGTGATACAGTGAGTGTGCTGCGAAGTGTGGATCATCTCTTAGTCTATATGTATCTCTGAAGAATGAAGCTTTACTCTTAACTTTTCCAGGCAGTGCCTGATACAAAACCTATTAATAACTATGATCAGCATTAAGCATATTTTAGTATTACAGTTCAGGGAGACTATTCATATGATTAAAATTAAGCATTAAAGTTAGATAACTCAGTGGACCCAAGCCCTAATAATATTCACACCGGAGGTCTGCCATTGCGAAAATTTATTTTGAAAAGAGGTACAATCTGAATGAAAAATGAGCTTTTCAAAAAGTTAAAAAAATAGCAGGAGATGCGTCATAACATGATATAGGAGAAATATGTAAAGAAGTGATGTAGGTAGGAGAAATTAAAGTTTTTATCATCAAGGAATATATATATGTATATATTTATTGTCAATATTTCTTAACAGTGAGAAAAAATATACATCAACAACCCAATGGTCTATAGGAATTATTAGAGGAGGTGAAATAGCTGAGCCTGCAGGAATATAGTTCCCATTCAGCTCTGCCTCATTGCATTTTTATGTCAGCATAAATCCACTGATTCAGTGAAATTCAGCCCACACCTTGATTTCTGTGTCTAACTGAAGCTGTGCAAGCAGAAGCCCGTACATTTCAGAATTCCTGTTTTATTTACTGCTGATAGAGCATTATTCCAGTGTGGTACAGAGGATAACATGGTTATTCCTTATAATATTTGATTTTTTTTTAAAAACGAAAACTTCTTCCCTGTCTTCCTGTATGTTTAGTAGCTCACTCTCAAATGTACGTTAACTTTCATAATAGTGTATTCAAATTGAATTTTAGTATTCTTTTTCTTTAGCTTTCTTTCTTAAATGTAGAAGAATCGCATACAAAAATGTGATGACCCACTTGTTTAAAAATCTGTCACAATCGTGACACATTGCTGTTGGTTTCATCAGCAGAGTTGGGAGACAACATTTCAAATAAAAACATCTAAACCACTGGCTTCACATATACACAAACATGCTGAATACTGAATGATCTCTTTTTTCAGGTGTTTACCTTTCTGTCTTTCTACTAGAAGCGAAAGTTATGAAAATAGGTAAAATGTAAAAGATACATTTACCTTTTGCAGGATTAGGCATATTACTTTGTGTGTGATTGAGTAGTTGCGGTTGACAAAAAGGATAGAGGCAGAATACTGGAAACCATTGATTTGCCATGGGTTTGTGTTGTACCTCAGCTTCCGCAGTCTGTTTTTTAATGATTATATGCACTTGCTAACATTTGAGAGCTGTAAGAGAGGCTGCAGTGTTTATACTGGAAGTATATCAGCCTAAAAATTAGGTTGGCATTGTTTTAACATATAAAAATCAAACATACGAACATATAAAAATAACTGTAAGTGCTACACGGGGAAAATTGGCTTCCTTTGCTGCTTTCTCTTCAATTGAGAATTGATTTTGAATTTCAATTTGTTTGAAAATAAGATTTTGGGAGAAGCTTAATGTTCAACAACCCAATACTTTAATTACCCAGTATTAAATTTTGCTTAATTATAAAACAACACATGAAACTTTTTGACATATCAACAAAACATTACCAGCAGCTTTCTTTTGAAATCTAAAAATCCACAGAAAAAGCAGGTGCTGAGACATTTAATAATGCTCAGTCATTTTACAAAACTCCCTTGAAAGACAATGGAGTGTTTTAATGGATAAATTAGAAATAATTTAGCTGTTATTATTTAACTTATGTAAGAAGCTGAACAACAAATTGTTTTTATGTCTGTGTACATGCCTCAATACTTTCAGAAAAAATAACATAAGTCTGTCTTTGAATTCGACTTAAATTAGCCCAGTGATGTCTTACAGCTTTCCAGAAAGTAGGGAGTTGCCTATACAAGCGACCCAACAGCATCACCGTTGCCCTGCTGCACTTGAGCGTTCAAATCAGGTAAAACTAAAAAAAATGGCCTATATTGAAACATTAAGCTTGGTCTTAGACGGTTCCTTTTGCCCAGCTCTTGTGTAGAGCGTTAATTCCCAAAACAAACACTTGCTTTTTCATTGCAGTTACAGCTTTGATACTCCCCATAATTCATTTGTATGGTAGAGGACGTAACTGGGTTTCAAACCTGTGGAATAAAACAAAAATACTGGAGCTACCTCTTAATCATAATGTTTTGGTAGACTTGTGGTTTGAGCACTCTGAAGGACAGCGTGCTCATCTATATAATACGGGAAGTCAGAGTAGACTTCTTCCAGGTTGCTTCTATATGAGAAGTAATACTGTGTTTGATTAAAAAGGCTCCAGAGTTACACCTGGTCCTGACTTGAACTTCAAAAATTGGAGAAATCCGTTTCCCTTTAATTCCTCTTTCCCACCGCCAAGTGGGAGCCACAGAAACCAGAATGAAATTGGTCCTTTAAGGCAGCATCAACCCTAACTCCGAGCTCCCTGGTTTTCATGGACTTATTTATAACTGAGATTTCCAGAGGCTCCGGAAGGACATGCAGCAATGCTGGATAACCGTAGCTACACATAAATAGCGTCTCTGAGAACTTTGCTTGCATTGCTTAAAAAGATGAAATAAAGTACATCGCAAAACTTAACACCACAATGAGCAGCAGTTGAGTTCTGCTCCTTCCGCTCTTTGGCAGCGCCTGCCTCAGCTACAGCGAATGCTGGCAGCACAGCGGGGTCTGTCTCTCCCTGTGTTATACCTCATCGATGCATCCCTGTCTTCTGTCCTCACGGCTCTTTTCTATAAATAGCAGATTTCACCAAGAAAGACATCTATCAAGAAATTAGGGAAAAGGTGCAGGAAACGATGTAGGACAGAAGGGCTGAGTGAGGATGCTTTTGACAGGGAAAGGAAAAAAGATCATTTGGGAAAGAGGAAGAACAAGGGGATTTAAAGGTTGTTTTCACAACTTGACCATGTGTTATATATTACCTTTGAGAAATAGATTTGCTTCTTAAATACTTCTACTGTTCAAAGCATGGTGCTAAAGTTTAAATTCCCCTCGATGGTAACATCTGGCCCTCTGATTATTGTCTTATTAACTGACAAATGGGAATTTGAGCACTGAGCGCATGGATGTGGCTAAGTTTTGGTAGCAACAGCTTGTTCCCCTGTCTGAGGCAGCCTTCTCGCCTCAGCAGAGTCCTGGGCTGCCAGATGTTGTCCTCGATCTGAATCGTTGACTTAGTCCTTAACAAATCCTTGAGTGTAACACCATGTCCCAAAGTCAGTGAGTGCCAGCTTGTTTGTGAGGCACATATTAAGTGACTAAAATGAATTTGGGAGGATCAGAAACATAATCTTGTCCTCCCCATGTATGAAAATAAATTGGGACTAATTAATTCTGATCTTTTAGATGAAAACATTATTCTGGGAGCACCTTGCTTGAATTAATCCAAATGTGGACCTTTAATCTGGCCTCATTTATATGTGGCAAGCAGATACCAAGATTATCTGGGTAAGCACATGGATAAAAGAGCATTTAGGCTATTGAATGTTTGATTGAGAATTGTTCATTGTTAAATGTAGAGCTGATGCTCCAGTGCAGTGATGGAAAATCCAGTTCTAGGTTCACTCTCCAACTCAGTAAGTGTTGCTCTGTTGCCTTGGGCAGCCTCTTAGTCTTTAACTTTAGAAGGTGTGGAGTTCCTGAAAGGTCCATTTGAAATCGGGAGGATCTGTGGGAGAGAGTGAGAGCATCAGGGCAATCGCATCTTCTTTGGTCTTCCTAACTACCTGTGCGGTCTCCGAAATAGGACAGTGAAATAACTTGCTCCGTTTCCATTTGTTCTGTGATTCGCTTTGAGGAGGCAAGTGGCAGTTAGTCCAATCATTAAGATATTTGGTAGTATCCTGACTCACGTAAAGTGTAACCCTGACCATAAATCGTTTGTGGCACTCCATGAAAGGTACTAGAAAATAAGAAAGTCTTATGTCAGAGCTGGTTTTCCTCCAAGCCCAGTGCAGGGCAGTAACCTGTTTCTTCTTCTTCGTCTGTATCAGAAATAGTGTGGCCAGCAGGAGTAGGGAAGTGATCGTGCCCCTGTACTCGGCACTGGTGAGGCCGCACCTCGAATACTGTGTTCAGTTTTGGGCCCCTCACTACAAGAAGGACGTTGAGGTGCTGGAGCGTGTCCAGAGAAGGGCAACGAGGCTGGTGAGGGGCCTGGAGAAGAAGTCTTCTGAGGAGCGGCTGAGGGAACTGGGGCTGTTTAGCCTG
>NW_008795932.1:2084433-2084934 GCF_000699145.1 Aptenodytes forsteri
ACATGGTTTAGTGGACATGGTGGTGTTGGGTCGATGGTTGGACTCGATGATCTTAGAGGTCTCTTCCAACCTCAGTGATTCTAATGATTCTATATTCTTGCCGGAGTGCCTTCTCTTCTGGAGCACTTGTCCCAGGCTGGCTGGAGAGGGTCACATCGGAGCTACCATCTCATTGAGCCAGAGCCTTGACAACATTTCTGTTCTTAGCTTCTGCTCACCAAAGGATTAAGATGTACCCAACTGCAACAAAGAAAAACCTGAATTCTTTTACACATTTAATAGACAGTGCTCTCTAGTCGTTGTCCTGGTTTCGGCTGAGATAGAGTTAGTTTTCTTCCTAGCAGCTGGTACAGTGCTGTGTGTTGGATTTAGGATGAGAATAATGTTGATAACACACTGATGTTTTAGTTGCTGCTAAGTAGTGACTAGTTTACACTAGTCAGGGACTTTTCAGCTTCTCATGCCCTGCCAGCGAGAAGCTGGGAGGGGGCACAGCCAGGA
>NW_008795932.1:2085019-2086889 GCF_000699145.1 Aptenodytes forsteri
TGTGTGTGTTTTACCTGCCTGCCGGATTAAAACCCAGCAGTCATAAATGGCCTGAGAAGCATGTGTCTCTCTTTGACATACATGATGACTGTAAAAGGATTTATAAAAGGCCTGGGCATGTTAAATAATGGAAAATTTAAGAAGTTATAATACGACTGCCACATCTTGACTTGTTTTTATTTTTTCTTGCTTTTTATTCCTCTTCTGCATGTCTACAGCATCCAGGTTCTGATAATATTGTGATGTTTATAAAGAAAAATGTAGGAAATGATGGTTAGTGTATTGGCAAGTCTGAACTGCAGCTTGTAAATTATTTAATATTATAAAGTTTGTTTCTAAAAAAATAAGACCGCTCTACATCTCTTTCTAAAAGCATTAAGTTCAATTCAATGCACTGCTAAGAATCTGTAGAGAAAGTTTTTCCAAATAGTTCTTGTTTAGAGAAATGTTTCATGCCACAAATTTCTTTCTGACAGAACAGCGCAATTGGGAGTGGAGGAGGAAAGTAGCTGGTGGGAGGCTGAACACCGGTACGCTCGGTGCCCCTGCCTGAGGGGCAGCTTCTTCGTAGACAATAGTGAGAAAGTTGAGATTTGTTTTGAAAAGCCCTGGAGAGCAAAGATGCAGAAAGGTCTAAAAGCAGCACATGAGGCAATGCTGTCTCTTACTGTAGCAGGAAAATGAAAATTCAAGTCACAAAAACACAGGGAGGATGAAGAACATATTCTTGGGGAAATTATTGTGCAGTCAAAACCAGCCACTTTGCAGTACCACAGATAGGACTTCCCTTGGCTTCCTTCCTTGCATATAAACCATTATGAACAAGTAGTTTCCATCACTTCCGACACAAATATCCTTTCTGAAAGATAACCTTATTTAGGATTTTCCTTAAACAGGAATATTGTGCATTATGGAGCCACCAAATCGTGCTGAATTTTCATGTTTGCATCTTGATTAGCTGCAGCTCAAGAAAACTCAGCTGCTGTTTGGCTTTCAATTCCCCTCGTGATCTGAATGTCAGTTCCTGCTCTTTTGGGATGAGAAATAATCACTGCTAAATAGAGTCTGCCACGATGAATTTATTTAATGACTTTCTGGATTATGATGGAATCAAAACGGGATTTGTTTAACTTCCCATACCTTTATTTATTCTTTATTTAAAAAAAATCAAGATGTATTTGGTTGAATTAGTGAAATATGAAGAGACAAATCAGAGTGCTGAAGGTACCTTTTTACAGAATGAACAAGAAATATTACTTTTGAATTTTGTCACTATTATAAAGATTCTCATTACAGTAGTGCTGAGAGAATACCATCTTATTAGGAGATAGCTGGCTTTTCCAACTTCTTCAAATAATTTGAAAAATATGCAGATGATAACAACATGTCTGCTGTATACAGAAGGAGATGTGGCTTTTACTTTTATGCAGATAAATAATATTTGGCAGAAATATCAGCCAGAAAGCTGTTGGTTTTGACATTGTCCATTAGGATGATCAAATTGATTTTTCTTCAAGATTTTAGGTCTTCTCATAATACTTCTTCCATCCTTGAGCCACTTCTTGAACCATGATGATTTTAAATCGAGAGGCACAGCAAAGCTGCTGCTGTTCCAGTTCACTGATGTTGTGGTTTAACCTCAGTCGGCAACTGAGCACCACGCAGCCGCTCGCTCACTCCTCCCCACCCCTCCACCCCCTGGTGGGATGGGGGAGAGAATCGGAAGAGTAGAAGTGAGAAAGCTCATGGGTTGAGATAAAAACAGTTTAATAATTGAAATAAAATAAAATCTTAATAATAATAATAACAGTAATAATAATAAGAAGAATATACAAAGCAAGTGATGCACAATGCAATTGCTCACCACCCA
>NW_008795932.1:2086976-2103218 GCF_000699145.1 Aptenodytes forsteri
AGTCCTTGACTAGTGTAAGCATTACCTAGCAACAACTAAAACATCGGTGTGTTATCAACATTGTTCTGGTCCTAAATCCAAAACACAGCACTGTACCAGCTACTAGGGAGAAAATTAACTCTATCCCTGCCAAAACCAGGACAACTGATAAATATTCAGGCTGCCTTTTGTAGCTGCTATGTATGATAGGAGTAAACTAAAGTACAAGTGTTTAATGCTGTTAAGTGCTGTTCCTTTGCTTTGACTCATTTTACTAGCAATTTGCAATTATTTTTTACTCTCCTTCCAATAGATGTCCTCACACTGGTCCCCAAAATATCTCCTAAGGTTCAGTTACCCAGTAGATATTTTCTTCATAGGCAAGTTGACATCAGTAATGGGAACCACTGGTTGCTTTCCTGCTTATTTTGGTATTGCATTTTAGTAACACCCAGTCTGGCAGTGCGTAATGGCAAGTAGCTCAGTACCTTTGGCTTTTCTACAGCGTCGTGTTTTATAATTGTGTTCCAGCAGAGTTGCAGAACATGAATGTCTTTATTTTGAGCTGTTAATTAACAGTGGAAGCAGGATGTGCAGTAAACTACAGATTTAACATCTAATTTGAAGGTGGTAAAGTTATGCTTCAGTTTCTGCAGAAGACTGGAGTAGGAGCAATAGGAAGTTTTTATGTTTACCCTTTCTTCAGAAACCACATGCTGAGGTTACAGGAAAGTATCTAAGGATAAATGAAAGAACAGGAAAACAAAGAACTCCTAAGCCTGATCACGTTGGAATTTAGCAACCCAAGAGATTTTTCTGAAGGCTCTGGATTTTAAAAGTTCCTTCAAATAATGATTTAAGACTTGCTGAGAGCAAAACCCCACATCTCTGGAAGCTTGCATTTGAGTAACAGATGACAATACAGAAGGTTGCTAAGCATTTAATGGTCTTAGTTGTGTTTACATGTTAACACTTGTTTATATTTTTAGTTAAAGTAAGCTAACTACTGATATCAAAACTATAAAACCAAGATAAAGCGGTGAGAGGATTCCAGAAAGAATGGGGGGTTGAAAGCAGGCTCCCAGTACCAAAGTGTATGGCCATGAACAGGAATCTGTGACTCCTTGCAGAGCTCAAGAACTTCTGGGTCGGTGCCTGTACATGTGAGCGGGAACAGTCCTGTTGCCTATGGATCAGAAAAACTGGGGTTTACTTTTCAGAAAATGGAGATTATTCTTTTTTTCCTATAAGTATTTCTTTACAAAGCTGACAGTCTTGACTTGGAGTCCTAGTTGGATTTGAGCATCTTGCAAAAGTAACATCAGTTTAATTCCTCGTGTGTATACACCAGCAAAACGGCTTTTTGAATCAATGAGTGGAGCTTACTGACTCTGTGAAAATGTTAGGGATAGGTGCTTGAACATGATTTCTTTTTTTCCACTTTTTAAATTACCTGTGAAGTTAATTCTTCCGGTATTCTAAGAGTTTGTTCAGTTCTTCTGAGCTAAAGAATGGCTAGTTATTTTAAACTGAGATCGACCTATTAAACTGTGTTAATATATGTGTGTAGGTGTGTGTATTTGTACAGCCAATAAAATGCAGCTTCATTCAATATTGTTTTCCCTTTCTCTTCTTGTTGATTTGAGGCTTTGCAATCCTTTCTGTTTCAAAAGCAGAGAGCAAATAGAATCTCAGATTTCTTAAGGGGGGAAAAAAAAAAAAAAAAAAAAAAAGAGAGGAGGTTGTAAGCTCTTCTGCTTGCAAAGAGCCCTGGCTATGTAGTTTGTGTAAACCTATTCCTTAGCTGAAAACTGAATTTTCCTAAAAGTCAGAGAGTTATTCACATTTCCCTCAGCACAACCAGGACCAGATTTAAAGTTGCAAAAAGCTGTCGGGATTTTCTTTTTTTTTTTTTTTTTTAATTGCGGGGGGAGACTCCAGCTCATTTGGGGGTGCTGGAGTGCCCAGCTCACCTGGAGAAGGTACAAGCTCCTGGCAGGCGATTGCTGGAGCGATGCCAGCTCCCCTCCAAGCCCTGAGCCGGAGCTCTCCCTGCAGCCCCCGTGAGTCCAGCGCAGAAGGCAGTCTGGTCCAGCAGCCTGTTAGAAGGATTGCTTCCCGCTGTGATGCTGATCCCCCTGATTCTTCATTAGTTGTCTTTGTCAAGCTCTGTAATATTTTAAGATGATTGTTGTATTTAAGGCTACAATTATTACTATTTTTTAGCTTATACTTTGCATTGGTGGGAAGAACCTGACCTCAACCATCGCACATTCTTATTTTCCTCATTTTCTATGTGTGCTCTTGCACCAGATATACCAGAAAACATGTCTGTCTTACGTCCATTTAACATCACTAGGTACGATAACACACAGCAAACCATAAGGGAAGGGATAATGATAAAAATCCCTCCAGCGCCATGTGCCGGGGTGCATTCACAAATTCCTACTGCATTGTGCAGGCAAATAATGAGGACATGCTTTATACCAGCCTTTTCTACAATAGCTTCTACTCTTGATTTCAAACTTTATCAAATAGTAACTTTTTTTTTAAGTAATCAGTTTCAAATCTTGATGGTTTGAAAGAAAATTTAGGTTTCAGCACGTTCTTGTTTTTCCTTCTGCACTTCGCCTACTTGCAGCATAGTAAATTGGAACTTGTGTTTGTATTTAAGATCTCTTGATTTTCCTGCAATTTTGTAAAGCTAAATAAAAGAACAGTTTTAATAAGCTGAGTACATTATTGTTACATTATCAGTAGTGCTTTATGCAGGTTTTTTCTTGATAGATATGAAAACAAGGTTCTGGGCTTAGAGCGCTCAAGAGAACAAGTTACGGTGAAAGAACACAAAGAGAACAGACTTCAGAGCTGCTCTTTCATTAAGTGACACAGTATTATTTTCTCTGTCTCCACTCGTTTTTTGCTGGTAGCCATTTGCTGTTCTGAACAGTTTTGAGAGCTGCCTCGTGTACCATGTTTAAAAAAAAAAAAAAATTTGTTAGTCCTAGACTTTAAATCTTACATCCTTTGTAAATTGAAATGGTCTTGTTTGCACCGGGACATAAAGAGTTTGCACAGCATGTGGGTGTGAAGTATCGGTCGGGTGAGAAGCCAAAAAGCACTTTGCTTACAATGAAATGTTGCGTAATCAGACTGTGTCTTCTCACTGCTGGGAAAAAATCTCTCTGGTTGGTCACTCAGAGCTTTTTTAATGGTACAAAAGGCCATACTCAGACAGCACTTTTGCTTTGGAATTGAAGAGGAGCTCCTGTCTGCGTGCTCTTGCCGACGCTGTGCTTCGATCCTGCCATGGAAGATAGAGGTGAATCAGCCATGGCGCAGCCCCGCTGTGCCCAGCCTAGGCACTGGTAACAAGATTAAAGCTAGCTTTAGTATATATATGTCTATGTATTGCGCTCCTGTCACTTCTGGGATGGTGGGGTTGACCTTAAGTATGAAATGAGGCAGTGGCAGCCCAGTGTTAACCATGTGGTTTCACAAGAGCTCGAGTAAACGGCTTGCTCTGCTGGCTTGGAGGAGCAGGTGTTTTTCCACAGGAGTCAAGCTCCCTGCCTCTGCGGGAACTCTCTTTGCTCCTACAACTCCTATAAATATATTCTGAAGAGAGACAGTTTAATGACCTGAATGCTCATCTTGTATCCTACCTAGCAAAAATGAGATCTGAAGATTTAAAATCCTATATTTTTTTGTATTTCGCTCTTGAATAGCATTTCTGTCTTCAAAATAGTCTTGAGACTCTGCATAGCTGGTGCTTACAGTATCTGGGATGCAGCTGCTCTGTAGAATACTGCTGGGAAAATATTAGCCCCAAACTGAAAAAAATATATAGAGTTGGCACCAACTTTAGGACTCAAGAACTGTCCCTTTATTCCTCTATTCTCCATAAGGAAGAGAGGGAAAAAACATTTACTTTCATGTGATAGGCTGGATATTTTTGGTGCATATGAACCATAGTTCCTTCCAGAAGTATGTGATTACGAGAACAGTAATGAAAGATGGAAGTTTTGTTTAACTCTCAGCAGGTGGACGTACAGTGCCCCAAAAAAGTAAATCACCTTGAAATCACAGGGTTAGGCAAGCACAGTCAGCACACTGCTGTCACGGGCTGTACTCTCAGAAATGGGAAGCAAGATGATAGCTCTCCTTGGTTCAAAGCTGAGGCTCAAACTCCAAATGTTTCAAGGACTTCATGTGAATTTGTGAATCTATTATGTGCAAGGTAGTTAAGGATGCTTGACACTTCATAAAGGCACGCCGCTATGCCTTAAATATTCAGCCCCTAAGCTAGAAAGAAGTTATAATAGAAATGCCACAAAACTCAGGTTCTTGTCCAAAAAATTAAAGTGGACAACATGAGGAAAGAGGGTGGAACACGCTGAATTTATAATGTGGACTGCTAATGTTTGCTTGATCCTAATGCAGACTGCCAGTTTGAATTTGGAAGACTTACTACAACATTTGAGAGACCTGTTTCACCCAGTCTGGAGAGACAGGAGCAGCTGATGCTGTTGTCGAGGCTGGTCTGAGCATGATTTTAGTGAAAAGGATTCTCCTCCAAATTTTGGAATCAGACAGGAATTCCCCATAAGTCACTGTCTAAAGTTGCAGAGCAATAGAAGACCAAATAAGACTGTTGAAGAGGCGAGCAAATTTCTTCTTCTTCTACTCCTCTTAAAACAGTGAACTCTTTTCATGTTAATATCTCTCAGAACCTGAAGAAATTTTTTTTTGTTCTTTTTGTGTGCGTAGAGTGTGAATCAAGGGTTCTCCTTGTAGCTGTTGTGTGGTGCACCTACCTCAGCTATCAGCTGCAGTTTGGAGTGAAGAGTGGTGTTTGTACTGTGCTCACTGCTGATGATAAAAAAAATAATCAAAGAAGGATCAAATAATCCAACAAGAAAAAAAATATGATTAAGTTCTGTGTCTATTCCATAAAGACTGTTCTAAGCTATATGGAAGGTCTGTCACAATGAGCTTTGATATCTCTGCTATGTATTAAATATCGAATATATAAGTTAGATCTGAGAGTATTAAATTTCATTATAAACTCTATTTCTAATCTGTTGTGTCCCTTTATGCCAAACCACATTTTGTGGATCACAGAGGGCTGAAGTGGCTGCCATTGTTGTTCTTTTCATTTGGACAGCAGGAGTACCTTTTATGGGCTCACAGCTCACTACCATTTATGTATCTAAAATTTTCTGGCTGATTTTGGTCCTTGCGGTAGCAGGGAAATAGTTCTGCATCTTACCTAAAACTAATACTCAAAATCACTATTTCTTGTTTTCTTGATTTAACTTTCTTAACTGTGTCTCTTTGCTGTTCAAAGCTTTATCCATTTTCAGGAAAATATGTGGGTCCTCCCAGGGGAGGCAATGCAAGAAAAACTGCTCCCACTGATGGTGCAGGGTGGTTTCTGCAAATCATGCTTGGGAGAGCCTGTTCCTCTCCCCTGACATACAGGGAGACTCAGCTCCTAGTGTGGATCCTCAGATGCATAATCTTTCACATATAATGATTTTACTTGCTGCTGATGCGCTTTGTCTAACGAACTCAAACTGAAATGGATTTCTTTCAGTCTTTTTAAAACTTAGAAGAGCAAAAAGTCTCAAAGCCAAACAACCAGCCTTCTGAGATGAGTTAACTGTGCTTGTTTCACAGCAAGAAAGCAAGCTCCTGAGTGTTGAAATTTGCTTGCCTAACGTCAAAGTGACTTGACAACAGATCCCAAACCAGGACGTAGAAACACGGTTTCAAGGCTCTAATTACAAGCTGGAGAGGGAGCAGTTGTCTTAAGCTATTTTGTTGCATTGCATCTTTGACCTGAACATAGTCAAGAAAAATCAGTATTTTCCATAGACTTCTGGGGTTGGCTTTGTGGGTGGATGAGGATAGTCTGATTTATTTAGTGAAGCTGGTGGCATGAAGTAAATGCTGTCATGGAGTTTGTCACCACATATTGGAGGGAAAACAATGATTTCTAAAGAGGCTGCTGTTTGCACATTTATTGGTCTTTTGGTGGAGCCGTAGCAACCGGTACTTTTGTGATGCCAGATTATTTTATCAGTGACGCATCATGTGTTTCCTCCTCAATCCATTTATATTCCCTTTAGGCACTGGCAGAGCATGGCAAAGCAGTCTCAGTTTTCTGGCAGAAGGTGGCATTTTCTTTCTGAGTTGGAGCATTCACCCTCGATCATTGCCACGCTAAAAATGTCTAATAATTAAGAACTGATGTAAGTTTGGTTATAAAGAGCCAGTGGCTTCTAACTGCAGGCTTTAAGGTTATACTTTATGTGCTGTGTCTTTCTAACATAAAAATAGGAGAGTCTCAATCTACTGTTCAGTGAAGCAAACAATTCTTCTCAGACACTCAGAGGACCCCAGTAAGTCACAAAAGGCTAAATAAGAGAATCTGTATCGTTATTCTTGACAGCAATAAAAGACAACTTATGATGTGTTTTGGCTCATGAATTTAAACACCAGCGGAATTAAGAAAGCCTCTTACAGTGTTACCAGAATGATGATTGCCAGTTGCAAATTACAGGGCTTTTTAGATCTGCTTACTGTGCGCTTCGAAGTCGCTTACAGAAAGATTGACTTATGGTATATTTTAATATTGTTAAACTGCTGCATGTACGATATAACGAGTTCCTAACCTTGTTTGATCGCAGTGAATCAAGCAAACTTGTTAAAGTCCTTAAAGTCTCATAATTTACGAAGTTTAAAAATTATTTTAAACATAGAGTCTAATTGAGGTACATATTGCCAGTTCTGTTTCTTTATGCTCCACAAAGCCAATTAATTCTCTCAGCAAACCAGAATGTGTGACAAGAAGGAATTGAGCACAGCCCAAGGGTACTCATATCTTTGGAGGTTTATTTTTGCATGGGACGCAGGCAAGAAACTTTTGAGCCTGTGGAATTTCAGAAGTGTCTAGGTAGTCACAAAGGCACTGAATGCCGTCGACGTCTGAAATCAGGGAGACGCGTGAGATGGGGACGCTGCCTCAAATGGGAATCTGAGAAGTTGGGTGGGCATCATACTTCGTGCTGGTGGAGGTCATTTGGTATTGTAAGTTGATCACCCTTGCAGGCGTTAGTGTTTGTAAGATCATATATTCTAGCAAAATCTTGAGTAGGCAAGCACAGGGATTTTATGTGTGACATCTCTTTTAAGGGGGCTTGGAGAGATGCAAACCTTCTTTTCTTAGAGGGTTTCCAGCTGCCACTGCACCACCAGAGGGAAAAGGAGGCTGGTCTAGGGAAATTCTTATCCAGATGGTTGGAGGAGTTTTGTGGCCCAGATCAGAGTGACACAAAGGGTTATAATATCAGCAAGAACTTGCTGCCTTCGAGACAACTTTTTTAGTTTATTTTTAATATTCATAACTTCCAGTTAGCTTAGGTCAGTCCTCCTAACTCAGAGCAGAAGACAAAATATTTCAGCAGTGGCTCATTAATGGCATGTGGCATCATCTTAATCCTTTTCCTCCTCTGAGAACTCATTTTTAAAAAACGAAAGTCCCATAAAACATTAGGCTTGTGCTCAGTTAATTAGCTGAGTTCAACAATGGTATTCTAATAAATATTTGCTTTCAGTTCCGCTGTGTCTGTTACTTGTAGATGATTGCACCTAAAACAGGAAAGTTGTCTGTTTCCAGCTCACAGGATAATTTCTTTCCTACCTGGCAGAAAGAGATTGGTCTTTGTAAGTAGAATAAAGCAACCAGTTGCTTCTTTACCCTCTGGTGCTCTTTAATCAGTTTACCATCCTGATTTCCAGCCAGGGTTTTCTTAGTACTACCAGTCTGATAGTCTGAAGATAGATTTTTTTTTTTTGCTAGTTTATCTGTAAAGCGCCTTGAGCACAAAGTCATTATCTGAGAGCTACAAACTAGAATTGATCTGTTTTAGGCTTAGCATAATTTCCATGTCTGGGCTGACCCGAATGTTATTGTCCAACAGGTTTCTGAAAATGTCAAGAGCCAGAGGGGAGGTCCCAGTGAAATTAGAGTTCTTCCTTCCCTTGGAGTAACTGAATTTTAAAATCCCCAAGCCCTGTAAATAAAAGAGAAAAATTGGTAATGAGAAAGGGAATTAATAGGATAGTCTTTCACACAATTTATATAGCTTTCAAAAACTGTTGCATTATTGTGTTTAAAAGTGCTGGTCTACAGCACTTTCACACTAGGAAGATAAGATTAAAAACTCGAAGGGGCAGCTCTGGGAATTAGAAGCTAGAAGAGCTGATGGATTTGAAATGAAATAAAAGCTGCTATTGGAGAAAATTTATTCTGAAGCTAAAATAGTGTGGCTGCCAATAAAGTATTCAGGGGACTCGGATGTTTACCTTGATATAGATGTCACATTTCAATTTAGTAGACAAGTACTTTTTTCCAGCTACTGTTGTTATTATGGAAATCAGCTGAATGCATCTCTGCTATGTAGTACATTATGGAGTAAATTGGAATTTGAGGTGAAGTTACCGTTATGCAGATGTGATATCCTGTTCGGATGCATGTGCAAAGTCATGTCATTGCAACCTTCTGGAACATACTGCACTTGGACGGGAAAAAATTCAACCAGAAGTTAGAATGGTCTTTTAATTAGAAGGGAGAAAAATGATCAGGCACTGATGCATCTGCAGAGCATCTGCCTTTATTAAAGATTTCTTTTTCGGGGAAGCTATTTGTTTTAAACTTGTAGCATTTATAATGAAATACATCTTTGCAGTGAACCTTATTTTAGGGAATCAGGGGCATAGGTTCTAGTATCAGAGGTTCACTCTGATGTGTTCACTCTTCATGCCTTTATTTATAATATATTTCTGTATGTCTATAAACTCCTCTCTCCCTCTCTCTCTCAAATGTGTATATGTTCTCATTTATTCTTGCTGTGAAGATGGCTGAATTTGTAGGCGTATGCATAGAAGTAGTGTCTTACTCATAGTTTTACCGTGCAGTTAATGCATTGGGGATGAGATTAAGTGGATTGCTTGTGAAGTAAGGTACCACTGGAGCATTCCAAGTTCCTACGGCTTTCCAGTTTTTACCAGAAAGTCTTCTCTTTGAGTACAGTTCTTGCAAAAAACCCCAACTTTGGTACTTTTTTTGGATAACCTCCTGCATGAAAACTCATGCAAAAGGGGTCAATGTTGTTGAAGTAAGGACGGGGATGCTAATTATTGTTTTTAATTAATACGTGATCTTTTCATTGGAAGCTTTCTTTTTTTTGCCTGCAGTTTGCTGTAGGGAGTTTTTGCTAAGAATTTCCATCTCCTGATACTGTTGAGTTGTCTGTCTTACTTTTTTCTTCCCTTACAAGAGCTTTAGAAGTTTTCTAGGCAAACGAATTGATTGTTACACTGCAGTGTAGGAGGATTTTGTGTTGCATTTACTTGAAAATGTTTTTGCTCCTGGAGCTTCGTTGTTAAACTAACAAACTTCTGTAGTCCCTGCTCTGTTTTCTGCTCCATTTGCACCTTTTTTTTCCCCAACTGCATGGAAATAATCTACACTAGTGTTAAAAGGAAGTTAATGAACATAACATAAGAGTGCTGCAGGAATTAACAGAACTGTGAATAGGAAATGCATATTCTTAGAAGTTGTTTGGTGTCAGCAGAAGCCAGGATCACAGGATGAATTATTTCTTTTTTTAATTTGTTCTCAGGCTATTTATCTACAGTATTTAGTACAAAAGGAAACAGAATAAAGTTTCTACTAGTATTTCCAGAAAAAAAAGAGAAGTTTTATTTTTGCCCATTTAGAAACAAAGTGAAGCAAAAGCATCTAAAGCAGATCAGGGGCTAAAGATGTTTAAAAGTTAACTTATTTTTTCTAGTATATAATTGCTGTGCTGTTTACTGGTAGTTAGCTTATTAAGACCATATTGAATACTTGAATGTTAGAAAGAAGTGTCTATAGGTATGCTATACAGCTAACAGTTCCATAAACGCTGTAGATGACATAAAAAACATGCTTTGCAAAGCCCTGCGTACCTGAACTCGACTTCCACCTACCGACAATGTTCCTCCAGGGAACTCTGCTGCATTTTTAATGAGCCGCTGCAACACACGCGGAAATGTGGCACACCACAAAACGGAAGGTCCTATTGACCGTGGCTAGTAAGTCCATACAACCCTACATTGGAATATATATTGAAATCACTAAATAATTGCAGCATATGCTGGAAGAGGGAAACTACCCTCTCGCCCACCTTTCAAACACCTCCCCGGCACTGGCAGATGTGTTACCAAATGGAAACTTCACGTCAGTGCCAAAAATTAAGAACAGAATACAGCTTGCTGATACTTCTTAACAACGATCGTCAGTGCTATCTGCAGAATCATGAAATGAGGCTTTTAAATGTGTATCCCCTATTATGCATTTCGACCAGTGAGCATAAAGCCTTGTGGAAGTCGGGGGAAGAGGGAAGGTGAGAGTCGCACAGCAGGACTTCATCACAAACCGTTGGTCAGGCAGGAGCACTCATTCATTAGTGGGAGAGTAATTGTCACAAACCATTTCCTTACTCCTGATTTCCAAGAGGGTTCTGCAAAATACCTCCAGAAGATGAACCTGAGTGCTAAAATTCCTAGCAGCTGATGGAAATAAAGGTTTCTCTGAGATAGTGGTTTTATGGCCCATTCCAGACCTCAGTAGAGAGCTTCCTAATCCACTTGC
Source organism: Aptenodytes forsteri (assembly GCF_000699145.1). Classification (NCBI taxonomy): domain Eukaryota; kingdom Metazoa; phylum Chordata; class Aves; order Sphenisciformes; family Spheniscidae; genus Aptenodytes; species Aptenodytes forsteri. The sequence goes on from NW_008795932.1 coordinate 2,097,661, forward strand.
CTCTCTCTCCTTTGCAGGGGCTGTCTTAACCTCTAACCACTAGCCCTGTTGCTACACCCGTACGCTTTGCTGGGGTTAGCTATCCTCTTCTTTCAGCTAGTCTAACTGAACACTATACTTAGATAATGTTCTTATCTAAGAATTAAGACCAATTGTGTCTAGAGTGTGGCCAGCTTGCAGTTGTCCGTTGCTTTGTGAGGACCACAGAAGAGGAAGGAAGTAGGTAAGTTTGTGTTGTAGAAAGATGGTAGCTGGTCTTATAAAAAAACTGTGTCACCCTACAAATTGCATTCTAGTTTCAGACCTGGTGGAAGATTAAACACGTGGAGCTCTGCTGCTAACACCAGTGCAGGACTGCTGTAGACTTTGGAGAAAATCTTTGGTGTGTTGTCTTGGTTTCTAGCCCACTTTCTTGGGGGGGGGCAGGGGGAGAAAAAAGAAAAAAGAAGATGTTATCTGTTGTGTTTAGCCAGTTTACTTGGCTGATCAGGAAGATTGTTACTCAGAACCGGTGACTTTGGAGAATCTTTGGTGTGTTGTCTTGGTTTCTAGCCCACTTTCTTGGGGGGGGGCAGGGGGAGAAAATCTGGTGTGTTGTCTTGGTTTCTAGCCCACTTTCTTGGGGGGGGGCAGGGGGAGAAAAAAGAAAAAAGAAGATGTTATCTGTTGTGTTTAGCCAGTTTACTTGGCTGATCAGGAAGATTGTTACTCAGAACCGGTTTCAGCACGTTCCTCCTTCCTCAACCGCTGCTTAGGGAGGCTAGAAAGGAATCGAGGGAGCTCCTGCAGGGTTTCAGCGTGGGGAAACTCTTAATGGGAGGGAGAGCAATTGGAAAGGGCATGTGAAAGAGGGAGAACAGAATCTGTTGTGTTTAGCCAGTTTACTTGGCTGATCAGGAAGATTGTTACTCAGAACCGGTTTCAGCACGTTCCTCCTTCCTCAACCGCTGCTTAGGGAGGCTAGAAAGGAATCGAGGGAGCTCCTGCAGGGTTTCAGCGTGGGGAAACTCTTAATGGGAGGGAGAGCAATTGGAAAGGGCATGTGAAAGAGGGAGAACAGAGGTTTTTGTTATGTGAGAGTGACATAAGACTTGAATCTGCAAGAAAACAGCAAGAAAATTCATATTCCCAACCTATAGATAGCTTCAGTATAGGTTTCTACACCTGAGGTTATGCAAGCTCTCAGTATGGCCACTGGGCATCTGTTTATTGGGTTTGAGGGTGCTGCTCATCTAAGCATCTGCTTTAGTGGGAACCATATCCTAACTGTCTACTGACTAGGAAGGGAGAGTTTTAACTTTTAACTTAAAACAACCTCAAAATACGACCATGATACTGTAACTTGTTTTAAGTGATGTACCTGCTCTAGGTGGTCAAATGGACAGATGTAGCTTCTCTTTAAGTCTGTGGAAACCATAAACTGAAGGGCCACTTTTTTCATCTCAAGACTTTTTTGGCATTTTGTTCATTTGTTTTTACTTTGGCAAGGTAAGAGGGACCAGCCTAGTGACCCAGGGTGCCAAGTAAAGACCAGAAGAGGTTTGATATCCTTCCAGAACTTCTGCCCGTATGAAACAGCTTCTTTCATCTCTCTGTCTGGGTTTGTTATCTTTGCTAATAGGAAAATAACATAGAGCTAGTGTAAGAGTTGTATCTCTGTCTTCGTTAAGCTTCAGCATCATTCCCATAAGCTGTGATGCTGGAGGACTGTTCTGGTCCTGTATCTTTGGCAGCTAAGGAGAAGCACCATAGCTGTACAGTACCAAGCATGGAATCATAGAATCATAGAATCATTTAGGTTGGAAAAGATGCTTAAGATCATCAAGTCCAACTGTAAAATTGCCATATTGCTCATGTATACTTCTACACAAGCTGGTGTTTTTGAAAAGGCAGTGTTTGCATGAATAGTTAAATCCATTTAATTTTTTTTCCCCCGGCAAGTTTTCAATTGTTTTTGTGCATCGCCTAATCTTAAATAAAGCAATTTGTAGATGGTGACATTCCCTGGAGCCTCCATTGCTACAGACTGTTTAATGGCGTTTTTTTTTTGTTTAACATTTTATTGCTGGTTTGGTGTTTGTTTTTTTTTTTTTTAAGTTTGAATATTGACCTTATTGTGTTACTTGGTTTTTGCCTGAATGATTTTCAAGTTTGGAAGGCAGTCCCAAACCAACTTTAAATTTCAGAAAGATGACAATAGTGCGTTAATCACAAGGACTCCACTGGTGGCATTGGGTTTTTTAGGTTTATTGATAGATTCATGTAAATCAACGTTACCAATAATTACAATGCTAAACTATGATTGGTAAAAATATTTTGTATAGTGAAGTTGCCCGAGGATTTAAAAAAAAAAAAGACAAAACCCAAGAAAAACTGCAACCCCCATGCAGTTCTTTTCCTGAATTCATGTAGAAATTATGACTGATACAGTGCCAAACAATATTTTGGGACTTCCTGGATGCTCAAGACTTCAGAATATCAGGCAATTTATCTGGATGCTTAAACATAACACCAAAGCCTTTTTTTTTCCTCCTTTGAATTTTATTGAAAAGCTTGGGATTTTCTTGCACATTAGAGTCAGGAACCCAAAACAAGTCAGTTAAAAGCTCTTTAAATGTCCAGAGGAGTGGGACTTTCTCTTCAAAATTCAGCCGGGAACCTCTTCTTTGGTTTCACAATCACCATTTTATACCAACGACTGAAAGAAGTAAGCAGGCTTTGCTTTAACTCCCCTGTGGACACAAGGAAACTCCCAAGAGAAAATGGTGGTTTCTTTTCTGCATAGACATCTAGCTGTCCTCTACACGTTGCATCCAAGCCTTGAAATTCAGCATGTCACCATGGCTTATGCCCTGGCTCTTTGTTTAGAGGCAGAACTTTGTAAGTATGAAGGGAAAGGCAGAACTTGTTTTATCGTTTATGCAGTTTGTAGTGTTTAAAGTGCTTCAGAACCTGTTCCAGTAAAAGTCCTTATAACATGTAACAATTCTGGCATTAATTGCTTTGTCAATAGCCTGAGAAGGTGGTAAAGAGGACTTATCTGATGGCATTTACACCTATGGGGCCAAGAGGTCAAACTGAATATTTTGTATTGGAAAAAAGTTGAAAAAAGTTTTTAAAAAAAAAAAGTGTTTCTGAAGTGCTTGTTGTGCCTCTCTGGATCTGCAAGAGAGGCATGGAGCAAGACCTAGAAGTTAGCAAAGTCTGATTTTAGCTAGTATTAGTAGGTATATATAGAATGAAACAAGAAGAATGGTACATGTAGGTACAGTGTTATGTTCTTGCCAAGCCTGGCTGCTCATCTGAGTGATTTATTTGCGCTGTGGAGAAGCTAACCTCAGAAAATCTACCTCTATGATAACTTTTAATGGAACCAAGGTGGTTATGCAATACAGAAAGCAAAAAGCCTAAACATGTTGTCATAGTTAAAAATAGATATTAATGGTCTAATACGTTTCATGCTACTGTGGCATGCGTACTCTGAATTACTGTGATTAGATAAGGGGAGTATTTATTTTCTAAACATAGGTGAAGTGTTTCATCTCAGCACGTTACTCTCAAAGCAGTGGTGTCATCTGTTTGTAAAATGCTACATGCATCCCAGCGTTTCTCCAAACAGGAGTCAGTGCTTTAGAAAGGATATCATTAATGACTTGGAAGCTTCTTCAGCGAAGGGATCACGAAAGAACTGATAAGAGGAGGAGAAAGTCCATCCCATGGGAAACCTCACTTTGCTGTAGTTGGGACAGAAGGGTCGACCATGCTTTAAATATTTAATACTTCCCAGAATGAGGTGGAGAGCTATATGTCATCTTGATGCTATGTGACACGCATAGGCAATGCATATACACAAGGTAAATAGTACATACAGTACTTGCACTCTTATCTTGCAGCGCTGTTGTATTCTTAGTATTCAGTTTTATAGTGCAACAACAGAAAACATATTTGGATTCAGAGTAAGTCAAGCCACACTTTATAATAATTTTGCTTTCTGGGTAGCAAATCTAGGCATTCTGGGTAGCAAATCTAAGCATTTGCGCTACAGGAAAAAAATTATATGCCTTAGGCTGTCAAGCAAGCTCTGCCCTTCAACCCTTCCTGCTATGAATATATTCTGTATCTGAAGCCTTGGGCATCAGTCTGACTCCCTGGAAATTATTCTTCTGTCCTGAAATTTTCAGTCCTTGTTATCTGAAGGAACTGGCAGTCAAGACCAGAAGACGATTCCTGTGCCTAGATTGTGTAGTTTAGTTTTCAGTCTCACGTGATCTGTGCTGTTTGGTGCAGAAATAATTAGTATATATGACAAGTGCTGCTATCGCTGTTTTTTTTTTCTGGCAGTATACCTGGTACACAGTATTGCCTATCTCTAAATAGACTATCCTCTCATTCCCACTTGCCTTCTATTAGAGTTTTTCTACTCTTCGCCCTGATGCCATCCCCTGTTTGCTCTATGGATCTTCTTCCAATTGAAATTCAGATGTTTCACCCCTGAAGTCTTCTTTTCTTCTTCTTCTTCCCTTGCTACATTGTGAGGAGATTGCCAAGATGATGAGAGGTGGTGATTTGAGATGGGAGACTTTCATCTGAACTGGTGAATCTGGTGTGCTGGTACGTGGGTGCTCGTAGGAATGCTCAGTCTTCTCCCTCCATGGGTGAAAGCCTGGACTATATCTATCTCCATGCTCTGGCTTTTTTCTGTATTTGTATGAAGTTGTTTTGGCAGTTTGGGTATTACTTCTCTTGCTTACAAGAAGAGCAGAGTTCAAAGTCCCCTTGGGTGTATCAGTGGTGTTTCAAATAGGCAGAAAATAAGCAGGAGTGGGAGCTCTGGAGACTGCAACAGCACTGCTGCCCAGCAGACAGTGCAAAACAAGCGCCGCTAAGAAGAAATTGAGGTTTTGTTCAAGTACAGCAGCAGGGAGCACAGCAGAATGGAAATGGGTAACCTGGCCCTTAGCAATGATTTCCAATGCATGTCAAAAGTTTCCAAATTAATGAACTTTGAGCAAACTATGGTAAAGTTGGACACATTACCAAATCTTCATAAAAATCAAATGCAGGCGTAGCATTCGCAAAGGCAAACCACCAGCTTGGAAAGTCAACAGGGGGATATTTCACTGCAGAAATGTTATTGTCCCATGAAATTACTAAGTTCCTTGAATTATGAAGGAAGCACCGTGATGTGCTTAAAAACCACCTAACTAAAAGCTGAATCTCCCAGATTGACACAGCACAATCTCTATAGAGTAACCTTTGCTACCTGGTCTAGTAATAGCAAAATGTAAGCAAAGTTTTTGGGAAGAAGAGAAGTAATTGGTGAATTCATACTAGAAAAGCTGTTATGGACCAGCACTTTCTTGGTGATGAGAACAGATTTGCCCAGAGAGGCGGGCGAGTGGCTTGGCTTGTCCTTTGGGCAGAGACGGTCTCCAAAAATGAGCTTGCATGCACGATGTGCCCCTTGCTATGTTGGAAAATGCTTGATTTGGATGTGGTAGGTTTTAAATAGATAATTCTATGAAAATAGCCTCTTTTTTTTTTTTTTTTTTGTAAAT
>NW_008795932.1:2103280-2125581 GCF_000699145.1 Aptenodytes forsteri
GCCTCTTTTTTTTTTTTTTTTTTGGTAAATGAAACTAAAGCTTTAATTAGCTTTAGAAGAAAACAAAGGCACAGCATATGTATTCTGAAAACGCACAAAGGAAATAAAATGCCTGTCATGGAGAGAAATGAGAGAACTGTTTTCCCTTAGTTAATACAGTGAAAATGCAAAAAAGTCTACGTATGGATGTTTTTTTAATCTACCCTTGATAATGTTAGATTTGAAGAACTGGATGAACTGTGCATGAAGCTAATGGTAATGATAATCCCCAAAATCAATACAGAAAATACCTTGCTTATTTAGTAGAAATGCCTTAATTGGGGCATTCAAGGAATAAACCAAAATTAACCATTTCCTCTCCAAATATATTTTGAAAGGAACGTATTTTCTGACTAAGATGATTTATGGGAGAAGGGATTTCATTTAATGTCAAATCTTTAGGCAGTTATCTCAGCTGAGAGCAAAATCCAGTTTTTGCACATCTGTACTATGAATTCAGTTGCTATTTGCTGCATTTATTTGTATTTTTAGACTGATTTCCTGTGGAATGAAGCTTTGTGTGCTTGCGCTTATCCCTGTCACCCCCTACCACTTTTTTAACCTATTGGGCAACATAAACCAAATTTAAAAGAGTGGAGGAGTACTCAAATGTAGTTTAAAGATCTACCAGTTTTACAAGAAACTGAAGAAAGAGACTCCAAATGTTAGTGAACTTGGGAAGAGGCTGGAGAATTTGCCTGTTTTGTGTCATGTTTGGCAGCAGCTAATTTATAGGTCCAAATTAACGCCAGTGCTTAATCGCTTTTGCTTAGTGAAGGTGACCTTATGATGGAGAGGAGCGCAGAAGCAGTGCACACGTGTCCCTGGGGAACCAGGCTTCAGCAGTTCTGCTGTTTGCTCTGGTGTTTTTTAACATTGCTTTGGCAGGTTATTGTATGTCTCAAAGCAAGCTCTGAACAAACCGGTCTGGGAAATTGTGGCCGTCTGGTGTGGGTCCCTGAAGTCCATCAAGGACTATTTCACCCTGCCCACAAGCAGAGTGAGCAAGCCTGTGGCTATGCTATACTTTCTGCTCAAACTCTCATTTTAAAAACCAGTTCATTGTGCTGTTGTTGTTTTATTAGATGATATCTTTGCTTATATTGTTCAACATAAAGACCAGTTATTGTTGTGGATAAGTGCTGGACAAAAGTATTCCCTCAAGCTTGATCACTAGTATCAGATTGTGAAGTATCTCTCTGAAGTGTGTCTTTAAGTACCTTCTATACCCTGCTTAAAAATTGCATAAAACCCATATTCTATGGCCTACTTTAAAAATTGGGTAAAAACCCACAAGAGTGTAGTTTCAATGATACGTGGGTACATGTCAAGAACTGTCTTACTTGGTGCTATCCTTCAGTGCAGGCTGAATTAGTTGGCTTTGCTTCCTGATGCTCCTTTGTGCTAGGAAAAGAATTGCGCGCTCAAGTTCATTGGGGAAAAGGGGGCTTCATCCTTTACAAACCAGTACAGGATGATTGATCATGCTTCAGTGAGCACAGCATCAGAAAGATAGTTTATTAGCAGGAAGGTGAGATGAACAAATGGTTTGTTGTGATGGACATCAAGTACAGAATAACAAAATGTATCTGCAGTTGTTAGCCAAAACAGTTAAATTTTATTCGTTGCTAAATGTTGCCCTTAAAAAAACAAACTCCAAAAACCTCATCAGTTGTTCTGAATTTCAGTAATTGAATTCAAGCTTCTACTGAGATGGCAATAAGCTGTCCTGGGCTCGTGATGTACATTAATTTCTTGGCTGGTGTAATGAGGCATATAGTTGTCATGCAGGGTCACTCTGGGCATAGGAAATTGTGCCAGTCGGAAGTGATAACTTGCATTCTGTCCTGCCCAGGTGGAATCGCAAAGATTTGGCTGCACCAGCCCAGGCTGTAGCCAAGAGCTCATCATGCATGCAGAAACTTGAAAGATCAGATGGTGCCTTATGTGAATGGCAGGGGAGCAGAGATTAATCAGGAACAGATATAGTTCGTATGTCAGCATATTTTATATTTCCATTCTTTATTCTTGCCTTCATATTCCAAATCCATTGATATCTATCGTGCCATCTTCTGCTTATTTCTTTAGCTTATTTGACTACGTTTTAAACTTCATTGCTATTGCAGTCCTTTCACTGCTGTGCTCTTGACACGAGCTGAGGATGCATCATTAGCGTGATCCTGTGTTTTGCTTTGTTCAATGAAATGACGACAGTAGGATGATGTATGTTGAGCTAAATATATCCTCAGGGTTTAAAAATGGCATTTGGTTGGACATATGGGGCAGTGCTGTGCGACATCAAAAGTCATGCTTAAAAAGATTGTGTTTCTTCATAAAAATCATACATTTTTGGCAGTTCTCAAGGTGTGTTATAGACCCAGTTATTTTTGCCACTGATGTGATCTTCACAACATGTTTCTTTGGGGTCTGACCTGCACTGTCATATGTGGTAAAAAGATGTTCCAACCCGTGTGTCTAATACTGGAAGGACATCAACAAGAGATCTTTATAAACTAGAACTAGTTTTAACAGCAAATCAGAGTATTTTCTTAATACCTGTTGGTATTAAATGGTCAGCTGTTAATTGAAGGACCATAAATCCAGGCTCTGATTTTTAAAGATATTTTATTTTTCTTGCCTGATTGGCCATATGACTTTGAGCTGTCATTGAAGGGCTTCTTTGCTGGAATCAGTGATTTAGTTAGACACAGTGCAATATGCTTTAGGTTAGCAGAATTTTTCCATAACTCAGTTTAGCATAAAAATGTAAAGAATTGTTCTTGTCACTTTTTATAGCGGAATGGAAAGAATAACTTATTTCAAAGGCATCCTGCATTATTGATGGCTAATCACAAATTGCTATTTTGAATACAAAACAGTTGATAAGAAAAAACCCCAAACATAAAGCCATCTGCCTGTAGAATCTAAACTTACACTTTTGAGAAGCAGCTTCATGCTTCTTCTCATGGGCTGCACACAGCTGGTACCTTGCCCCCCGTTCAGTTGTTTCAACTGCTGTAGAATCAAATTCATGTGTTTTTCTGCTATAATTTTAGTATGTGATTGTGAGTGATTTGCTTATTGACTGGTGTAGCAAGAGCATTAAATGCAATCTGGAGGTGCAGGGTCATTCCTCGCACACTTGTGTACAGCTCAGCCACACTGGGATATGACAGATTGTCAGCACGTGCAAGTTATTTGGAAATATTGTTTTGGCCTTTATTTGAGCTACTGGACAGTGATGAAAGGGGATGGGAAAGAAAAGATTTTTTTCCTGGGCAACCCAGAATCCTTCATCCCTTAGTGGCTAAGGAGAAAGCATATTATCCCTGGGAAAATAACATGGCATACTTGAATTGCAAGGGCATTGAGCTGAAGACAAGCACTCACATGCTCCTAGCTGGGGAGGACAAAGACATGATGAAAATAAGGAAAGAAGGAAAAAAAATAGCTGTCTTTCATTCTCAAAAAGAGTCTGGCTTTCCCAGCCTGGTTTAACTTGCAATAATAGAGGTCAGTTACTACAGTGCTTCAGGGAAGATACTCTGGTTGGCTGGTTGGCTGGTTTAGTGTAGCTGATACGATGGGTTCACCTTAAGAAGAAACAATTGCAGGAATGGGCAGGAAGTAGAAATCAGCTGTTCTGGGGTTGGCAGCTCTCATTATTGTGGTTGAAGCTACATTTGAGAGCTCCGAAGTTCAGTAAAGAAAAGGCATCTGGTGACTACTAGGTGAGTGAGATCTAGTGTGACTAGTACTCATTTATTTTCACCCAAAGACATGCCCTTGAAAAAGATGCCTGTGTCCAGCTGATTGCCCCGAATAACAGGCTGAAGTTTCTCACCTGTTTCTCTCTCCTTCCCCTTCCTCTGTCGTGGCACTCATGTTCTAAAAACTTGTATAAGGATTTTGTCCATTTTAAATTTCTGCCTCTTGAAGCAAAATGAGGGGTTTTGCTATCGTATATTTTTTGCTATCTATATTTAATATATAGATTTTTAATTCCTGTGCAGAGAACAGGTCAAAATTTTATTTTAGTTGCTTTGACTTTTATTCACATGGAAAGGGAAGAGTGCAAACACAGTCAGGTTTATCCATTTCTAACAACAGATTGAAACTATGGTCCAGTGGTGAATTGAGAACTCATTTAATCCAACTTTTATCTGATGGATTTTCCTGTGATTTGTTATGCTTAGGGGCTGGGGGAAGAGGAAGCAGGAAGGCTTTAGCATATGGACTAAACTTAATTTGTGTGTGCTTAAAAATGGGAAAAAAGTTCTCTGTCAGCCTTTTTGTGGGAAGTTAGAGAAGCCCCTGGCATGTTAAGCATGCTGTTGAGTTTACGTGGTAATGAATAATGCATATGTACCAGTGGAGAGATCTCACTGCTGATTATTTAAGTGGATATTTTTGTGGCCAAACTACTTGTGAACTATGCAGAGAATTTCTTATTATTAGCAGAAGAGATAAAGAGAAGACTGGAGAAAGTTGTTGAATGATTTGGAGTGATTTGTTATAGGAAGTGGATAACCACACTAGTTGCATGATTTTTGGAAGACTGGCCGTATGCATTTGCAAGCAAAATTGTCATCATGACCTACAACATTCTTCAAACTACCTGGCTCTGAGGAACTCATCTGGAAGGTAGTACCAATGTTCATCTTAGAATCATAGAATCATAAGATCATTTAGGTTGGAAAAGACCCTTAAGATCATTAAGTCCAACTTAAACCTAACACTACGAAGTCCACCACTAAACCATGTCCCTAAGCACCATGTCTACGTGTCTTTTAAATACCTCAGGGATGGGGACTCAACCACTTCCCTGGGCAGCCTGGTCCAATGTTTAACCACTCTTTCAGTAAAGAAATTTTTCCTCACATCCAATCTAAATCTCCCCTGGCGCAACTTGAGGCCATTTCCTCTCGTCCTATCGCTGGTTACTTGGGAGAAGAGACCGACCCCCACCTCGCTACAACCTCCTTTCAGGGAGTTGTAGAGAGCGATGAGGTCTCCCCTCAGCCTCCTTTTCTCCAGGCTAAACAACCCCAGTTCCCTCAGCTGCTTCTCATAGGACTTGTTCTCTAGGCCCTTCACCAGCTCGTTGCTCTTCGTTGCTCTTCTGAGCCAGGGATGTGGTTTATAGCTGTGTTCCCTCTTAGCCCGTATCCAGCAGTTTTCATGGGTCAATGAAATACAATTCCAGGCAACTCACATGGGAGGAAGGAGTTTTAAACGTCTTTGGAGCACAGGCTGCAATTCGAGTGTCTCTGTCCTCTTCACCCCCTGGTGTCCTCACAGTGCATCACAGCCATTTTCACTGTCTTCCCCTTTTCTCTTGAGTAATTGATACTTTTTTGATCCCCAATCATGGAACAGATGCAACAGGAGAAGTGTGGGGTTCCCAATACAGAGTTTTCATGCTGTGGACGGTGGGAGAGGCAGACTCCCACATTTTGGGAGTATCCAAGCAATTGGGTGAAGCAAGGTAGAACCAGTTCTTCACACTGTGACTGTTTCTTTAGGAAGGCTGACACTTGCATTTCACTCAGAGACAAATCAAGATTGTGGCTTTCGGGAAAATAAAACTGCTTCCCTGCTGTTTAAAAGGATTTTTCTCTCAGTGAGGGGTAAGATTTAAAGATGCACCTGTCACCTCCATGTTTCCTCCCAGGTGACTTGATGTCTCCTCCAAAGCTTGCCTGGGTCTGTGGAGTCCACGTGACAGCAAGTCATCTGCCCAGGTGTCCTTCGCACTTCCCAATTCAGGTGTGTGGCTTCAGCTAGACTGAAATTAGATGATGAGAGGGAATACTGTAACATCTATTTCTGTTTGTGGATCCAGCTATAGTTGCCTTCTAGTACTACATCAAACAACAGGACCAACAACTGCCCCGTGTGTTTTTTCATTTATTTGGACTTCTTTTAAAATTAAATGTGCACACTTAAAATAAATAATCTGTTGAAAGCAGTTATTTTAATATTCCGTGGGCATGGTTTTATTGTACTTTATTTGCTGTATCTCTTTTTGACTCATGTAACTCTTACAGAAAAGAGAGAAAATGTATTCAAGGTTCCTTATTTAAGAATTTGATGTTATTGTATATTGATGACAGAAGCTGCGGGTGCAGTAGCTGGGCAGTCTGAATTACTGTCTGCATGAGCATGAGCAGTACAGGACACGCTTCTTCCATGCAGCAGTGACAGCATCCCCCAAATCCAGTTCAAGGGGAGTAACATTAACTTGTTCTGCACATGCATTTTGCTTTTGGCCTTTGTGTTTGTGTAAAGTTACAGTTGTGTATTTCACCCAGGGGCTGTTAAAGAGCTTTCATTCCTCATTCTGAAGGGCTGTGACTCTACTACAACAAGGTACCAAAGATCTTGACTGTTCTCAGATATGTTTACTCAGATACAGAAATATATCTCAGATACATTTATTCAGTGTTGGCTCATTACAATGAGCTGAATTCAGGGTATTGCCCAGGCATTGTGGACAGTGCAGGATGCAGGATGCCAAACACGTTAGAGAATTCATGTTGTTGGAGAGATTCAGGGTAGGGTCCCTCGGCTGCTCATAAATGCTATTTATTGGCCCCCTTGACACACTTTGTCCCCTTCTGATATCATAGGAACTGAAATCACTAAAGTGAATTTCCTCCCTCATGTATTTGACCGTATCAAACACTTCACACATGGATCCTAGTTCATCACCCGATTAGATATCAAGAGCTTTGGCTTCACTTTCAAAGGTCTGTGCAGCTCTCACCTTTCAAATCAAGCCTTACATTTTCTGTCTTGCTGTCATCCCCAGTCTCATTTGTCAGCTTTTCAGCTAATCGCCACCTTTCTTTCTCTCACGTGGCCTCTAACATATATCATAGCCCTGTTTGGCTCACGTTTAAGTTCATGTAGGTTCCTCATCAGGACTATTTTGATTAAAATGGGAGTAAAAGGGTTCTTTCCCTTTCCTAAATCCTTGTAGACCTGACTGTGACTCCAGGCAAATCCTATACCAAACCTTATTTGCTTGCACCTCACTTGAGTTTATGTGCTTCATCCCTCAGCTTTTGTGTTTCTGTTTTGCTTTTGGTTCCACAGAGCTTCAGAGGTTTTGAAGCTCATTTATAAATTTGCTTCATCCTCAGAGTGTTTGCATCAGACAACATCTTGTTCCAGTAGCTGAAGATTTATTCTGGTAGGTTGGTTGTAGTTAAATGGTAATCTTATTGCTAGGAATTAAGTTTAAAATACACTGTATGTGGTTTTTCTCCCACTCTTTACAATAATGACCCCAAATTCTTTTTAAGATTGCATCCTGTAAATATGACAGTGACCAGAAGCTGGAAATACAGTTCTTGACAGAAATACAATACTTCGGTGCTCATTGTCTCTGTTCATCATTGCATATTATTCATAGCGGAATAAATGTCACCTCGGTTTGCCATAGTTCCTACCATCTCTGGCTTCTTCAATTTCCACTTCTTCCATACATCAAAAGAAAAGCACAAATGAAAGCAGTTTATTTGTAGGAAAAAGTGGAGATAATTAGTGGGACTAGGGGAAGAGTTTTCAGCATTCTTGTGACTTGGTTCATTGGTGACTACTAGATTTTAGCTCAAGAAAAGAATTTTAACAAGCATCTTTGCAATCTCTGCCCATCTCTGCTTGCCCCAGTAAGCACATTAATACTTCAGAGCTTTCATATGCTCATCTGTGTCTTGCTTTTGGGGGAATTAATGGAATTTACCCTGTAATTTCATTGAGCAGATATATTGGTTTTCTGTCTTATTTAGGTTACACAAAAGAACTGAGGAAGGAAAAAGCTGTGCAACCTTGTTGGGAACAGAGATTGTTAAAGGCACAAATGTTCTTAGAATCATGTCATAATAATAGTTTATTTAAAATCATATGTCAACTATAATGGAACCATGACACTATTAGATATTGATTTATGTTTTGTGTGCTTGCACATTATTTACAGTAGCAAGTTTGTGGGTTTATTTTTTTTTCTTTTCCTTTGGGAGTATAGAATCATAGAATCATAGAATCATTGAGATTGGAAAAGACCTCTAAGATCATCGAGTCCAACCGTCGACCCAACACCACCATGCCCACTAAACCATGTCCCTAAGTGCCTCATCTACTCGTCTTTTAAATACTTCCAGGGATGGGGACTCAACCACTTCCCTGGGCAGACTGTTCCAATGTTTCACCACTCTTTCAGTAAAGACATTATTCCTCATGTCCAAAGAGCATGGTCATGTCCAAAGAAGCAGGTCATTTAAAAAGGAAAGTGATTCAGTTATGAACAGCAATATTTTGAACAATTTAAAACCATTATCTGTGGACTGATTTTTTTTTGGCTTCAGAGATATTGGACTTAGAGGAGACAATCCAGTCGGGAATCACAATGCATTTTGCCTGTGAAAACTGCAGTTTGCCTATGAAATCTGGAGTCACTTCTCAGATAACCCATTGCTTGAAACAACAGAAGAACGTGTACAGAGAGATGAGCAATTCTCGTCTCAAGAGAATTTGTTATCTAAAGAGGAGGGAATATTTTGCATTAACCAAGAAGTATTGTTCATTTTGAGTATTCATTTGAGTATTGTTCTTGTTGTATAGGCTCCATACAAGATACATGTCATCTTTATCACCTGAATTTCAGTTTGCGATAGATAATTAATTAAAATACCAATGGAGGGTTGGAGGGTTGTCTTTTTTTTTGTGTGTGGGGGTTTTTTTTTCTTTTTTTCATCATCAGTCATGGCCTTGGACTTGAGTATGTTTTGAAGTGGTAGTAAAATTCTTGTAGAAGGAAAATCTATATCAGATTGTCAGGATCAATTGGATTACCCTCTCATCAAACGTGTTAGGACACTTGAAAAGTCTGAAGGTACAGCACGTACTGAGTGGCTTTGAATGGAATATTCTCTGGGGAGCATATGCTTGCTAACAGGAGGGTCATAAGTAGAAAATCATTTTCAGAAATATACTGTAGAGGGATGGAGACATCACAGTTAGCTCAATCTGTAACACAGGTTTAAATGTGGCTGACCAGAAGGATGAATTTAAATCAAGCCTTCAGATAAGATTTAGGCATGAACATAGGAAAAAAAGAGTATTTTTGGGTAGAGTAACAGTAGAGCCAGAGGACCTGCCTGGTTAATATCCTCTGCGGTTTTACCGATTGCATTGTCCTCCTGACCTTTCATATGACATGTTTGTCTGTTTACAGCAGCCTTTTGTGTAAGGCTGGAAGAAGTATTTTCTGTGGATATTGTTATTTTATATTGGTTTTGGATATTCGTGAAAATCTTTGTATGTGCATATAATATAATCTAAGCTTCCATAGAGTTGTAGACGTTTTGGTTGACCTGTGATGGTCAGCCGGTCCCATCTCCCATTCAGAGAGGGTCTGTGTCCAACAGTAGATCAGGTCAGATGTCGCTTGTCTAGCAGGCTGTTAAAAGTCTCCTCAGAGGTTCCTATACCTTGATCTCCATCCTTCCAAATACCAATCTCTGACCCTTTTGAAGGGTTATTGGATTATCTGTTCTCTGCTAACCACTGATTGCTGGGTTTAATGGCAGCCTGTATGAGGCCAGCTGCGTCATTTGAATTTCAGCATTTCAGCTCTTGGAAGGCCATACAGTATGTAGTGGGCACAAAGTAATAAACATCAAATGTCTCTACTGCCAAGATTGGAGCACTAGCAAGGAATTGATACAGCTGAGAAAGAACCAGGTATTTGAAGATGCAAGTCAAGTCCTAATCTACAAAACACCTGAGAAAATAAATCCAAAGTTCTTCCTTGCAAAAGCTTCCTTGGTTTCTGCCTCATTAGAAAGTCATGGTGGTTTTGTATGCAGTAACCAATGGCTAGTATGTTACCACGAAGCATATTCAACTTTTTTTTCACACAGAACTCTACTTTCTGTTGACCTGATTTTGCTTTCTAGCCCAGTTTTTCTCACTATGTGTGAGCCAGACTGCATCTTCCAAGAAAAAGTTTTTCATCCGTACAATAAGACCTGGATGACGGCAGTTGGTTGTCGGTTTTAGAGTCTGCCATAACATAAGAAGGTTTATATAGATCCACATACAACTCCAGAGTCATTAGCTGTAATGGGAAGGATGGGAAGGAAAGTCATCTGGGCTTGACCCCCTGAGAGCAGAGTGTGATGGCTCCAAGAGGAGATGCAGCAAAGTTGTGTATGGACTGTATTGAGGATTGATTATTGAAGCAGTTATTTTCAAGGAGCAGTATTTTCAAAGACTTTGTGGCTATCTGACAGCTGAGTTATACTTATGAGAAAGCAGCTGGTTTTTGTCAGGGTAACATGCTCCAGGATTACTGGAAAATGTTATTTTGTATTAGGTGAACTTTCCTTGGCTGTTGGTGGGTCGCACTTATTTGCACTTACCCTGAAAAGGAGGAAAACTTGTCACTTTTACCTGTAGCAAGTTGTCAGCGTCCTGTTGGCTTGGAAGAAGTAGACTTTGAAAGCTGAATCCTGTCCACTGTTCGGTGCTGCTTGCTCCCCCCCGGTTAACTGGGGGCTGACTGGGATGCTTGTAGGTCATAGCTGCGGTCTTTTGAAAGCTAGCCACAGGTTGTGGCTAGAGAAATCAATTTTTCTCCAGCAATAGGTAACAAAGTGAAATACCTCTTGCAAAAGCCCTCTGCAATCTGTAATCATTCTGCTTGTCTGTGCTTCTAGTTTTGCTGTGCTGGAATTAGGAGGCAGCACTTGAGATTTTAATTTTGTGCTATCAGGAGAGTGCAGTCTGAACTGACTTGACCAAAATGAAAAATTATGATGAACTTGCAACCACTGGACAGATACCGAGAAGAAGCAGTTGTTAACATTTCCAGATTATTTTATATTTAGAATCAGAATAAGCTAAATCCAGGATGAAGGATTACAGCAAACCTTTCAGATGGAACATTGCAGCAGTCGTTTTTGAAGAGATAAAGAAACTGTATTTCTGATAAGGTTTCCATGAGGAATCCTCGAATCCTTATACCGTTGCAAATGAAAACTCAGTTTATAAGGAAGAAGGGTAATGTAAAAAACACTCCCTTATGTCATAAACCTTAGAGAGCAAAACATTTTCATAGCCATTCGTAGCCATAATGTGTTCAAAGCACTACATGTGCTATTTGTAAATTGTCTTGAAGCTGGAGAAGATTAATCTGTGCAGCTCTTGACCGTGCCCGATGCATTGGACAGACATCAGAATTTTCCACTGACTTCATTTCTCCCTGTCTGTACTTTTGATGTTTCCATTTCCTTTAAGGTAAACTGTAGGTCTGAATTTCCTGACTTTCTAATATTTGGAGTTTATTTGGTTTATCACTACAGACTTTTAAAATTACTGCAGTTACTGAAATGTGCCTTCAGGCTTCACTTTGTCTTAGCTTTTATTTGCAAGCATGTAGCATATTCTGGTGCATCCTTGTGGTACTATAAAGTTCAACTCTTAGCAAACACTGTAAGCTTTTATTTGTAAACATCTCACTGAAACAACACCACTAAGAGTGAAAAATGTGACTACCACCTGAACTTTCACTGGACGATTATGAAAAATGGATGAGACTAGAGGAAATAACAGGTATTGACAATTACCTCTTTGTCAGATTTTCCCCAGAAAATCTCCTTGCTTTGCATGCTTTTCCAGGGAAGAATAAAAATTTCTTTTCTTGTCCCTAGTCTGTATCATTTAATCATTGCTTGTTGTGTACCGGCTCGTAGAGTATCAGTTATAGTTCAATAGCTTTTGTCTAGAGCTCGTTATCTGTAATTGAATGTATGCACCGAGCGGAATATGTTTATTTGAAACTTGATAATTAAGCTGCTGCAGACACTTATTCTGGGAGAAGGGAGGAGAGGAGGCAGCCAGCCTGTTATCCCGCAAACGCTGCTCTGGCCTGAAATGGGAAAAACAGGATGTGCTTGAAGGTGATCAAAGTTCACCTCCCAGCATTTACAACCACTCTTTAAATCTCACTGGGGTTACATTTGTTTGTTTATTAATTTTCCTGTCTCCAAACTAAGTGGGCACTGAGGAAAAGGGGCTTCATCGTTCTTTTCATAGATTGTGTTGGCCCAGATGTTACTTAAGACTGGTGTTTTAAGGTTGTTTAAGACTGATGCTGCCCAATTTTTACCACCGTAACTCCTAATTTTAATATACCCTGTGGGTTAAGAAGTGGGGAATTCACTAGTTCTTAGGCAAAATGGGTAGGATGTGCGGGAGCACCTTTCTGTTGTTACAGCTGATACCGAAGTATGTGAAACTTCTTTTTAAAAAAAAAACTACTAAGAACAAGTTTGATGGGAATATATTACATTTTGGTATTTTTTGGTGATGAAAATGAGAGCCTACTGACGTCTGGTAGCCATGGTTGCTAACATTTCAGGAAGCACAGAAGCAGGGATGAACGTAAAAGTCTTTCTTTTTCAGTTCCTACTTCCTTTCCTATGAGGTTTTGAATAAATCAGACAGATAGTGCCACCTTAATTTTTACTAAATATATCTCAGTTTGCTAATACTTTCTCAGAGCAGACCTGAGATGACATTGTAGAACGTCACTGCTTTGTTTTTGCTCTAGTTACCCTTATGCATTTTTTAAAGTAGAGCACGTTCAGTTGAATTTTTATTTTCTGTCAAGTGTAAGAGCTGGTACTACGTTATGTCCCATTAATCATCTTTTAAAAATAAGTCCAGATCCTGAGAGGAAAATCACTACATTCATTGATTGACTCTCGAGGTAACAAAATAGGAAAAAAAATATTGCCTTGGGAAGAGCTACAGTGCTGCAAGGTCCTGATCACTGGCTGTATTCTTGCAAGGTGCTGAAGGGCATGTTTAATGTCTGTGCGTAAGTTGTCCTTCCGAAGCCAGTGAGACCAGAGTTTTTATGAACCTGAAAGAAAAAAGATGACGTGACTTTTAGAGGAGTGTGGTGCATGAGAGATGAGTCTTTCTGTTGCTGAATTTGAAGCCATCCTTATACTCAAGTGTGCAACGTATGCAAGAGAATAATTCAAGGAATAAATTTCTATCACTTGGTTAAAGATCTTTATAAACTCCTAGTTGAGGTTGGTTAAATGTATCAGGTTTGCTAGGTTTGCTTTACTAAGTAGTCAACCTTCGTACGCTCTTAAACAGTAAAACATATTGGAGATTAGTATTTTAAAATGGGGATGCGATCACTGAAATCTCACTGCCAGGTTTGCCAGGCTGTACTGGAGTTGTTGGTTTTGGAGTCTGCCGCCGTTTTTGCAAGCTAAAATGGGCCCTGATACACTGGTATAGGAGGTGCTGAAAACAGCCGAGTAGCATCTGTGTGCGGAACATCTCAAAAAGGGACAGTTTGGTTTCAGGCTGAACTCCTACCAGTATTTCTCATTAGGCTGGTAAAAACTGGTTTATGATCTGTACCGTCATTGTTCATGAGTTTATTTCATGGGAGTAGAAAAAGGCAACAAGTCGTGAAGAAACGGATGTTGTGAAAGTGAGCAATGGTTGTAGAGCACATGACAAAAACCGGTAGGATTTTTTGCCTAGAATTTATGGTGTGTGCATGAATAAATATGCACATACACAAAGATACACCACCTTTTGTACCCTAAGGCAGGATTTATTATCTAGGTTTGGTTTATGTCCTGCTTGATTTGGGGAAGTTTGAGGTGTTGGGTACACTCATTTGTGTGAGCTTTTATATACGTCTTTGTCATCTCCTGGGTACTGCAGCTATATGTGATGATGGCTTTGGTCCCCTGAGTTTTAATGACAGGACTGCTTTCTGCCCGTTTTCTTTAATAACGGTTGTTTGGGGACGTTGCCTTTGTGTCTTGATGTAGGATCACAGCTCAGGGAGGATTGTTCTGAATCTTGCCAGCTTGTCTTGATATTTATTTTAGGTTTTGAGAAAAAATGTACCCAAAAGCCATTCTGAATTAGCACAACTTTATGGACATAAATGCAAAGAACAATTGTACGAGGCTGCAGACAGATTTGTGGTTTAATTTCTTCACCTTTTTCTGACACTGTTATTAGAGACCCAAAAAATAGGCATTACTGTTACGTTTTTGCATTTATCATCCCTTAGAGTTAGTGTTATATTCTGGAATAAAGTGGAATATAAGGGAGAAAAAAATAGCTGCCTCTAAATTCACTTTCTTCCCTTGAAGCTATGTAAGTCGAGTCTCTGCCTGGCGTTGTGTTTGAAAGACCGTTAAAATAATCCGTTTGATATGATACTGTGAAACCTGTTTTAATTATGAAAGGTTGCCTTAATGCAGAAAAATGAGCTTAATATATAAAATGATTAAAACTTCAGAATTCGTAGAATCTTTATAGCTGCCTCTAAATTCACTTTCTTCCCTTGAAGCTATGTAAGTCGAGTCTCTGCCTGGCGTTGTGTTTGAAAGACCGTTAAAATAATCCGTTTGATATGATACTGTGAAACCTGTTTTAATTATGAAAGGTTGCCTTAATGCAGAAAAATGAGCTTAATATATAAAATGATTAAAACTTCAGAATTCGTAGAATCTTTGAGTATAGCAGGTTTTTTCCTGGAGTGACCATTGCATCATACTGCTATAAATTAATCAAGTACCTAGGAAGATGTTTTCTCCGCAGGGATTTACCACCCTCACTTCATCCTGTAACGTGCTTGCTTCCTTTCCATAGAATAATTCCAGTTAGAAAGAGGAGGATCTCTGGAGGTCATCTCATCCACCCTCTGCCTGTACAAGTTCACCAATCTTCATATATATTCACATATATTAAAAGTATTGTGCCAGTTTAAAAATACGGATAAGAAATCTCTGTTTTCTTACACGTGGATTTCCTCAATTTTGTTTTTGCTAATCTTTCGTAGAACTTCTCAACGAAATATTTTTCAGCAGCTGCGTCTGTATCTTGTGGCTTTCTTCTATGGTTCTAATGTTCCCCATGTGTTAAAATAGTTTTGAAGGTTACTTCTCTGTTCATTTCAGTGTAACCTGAAAGTCTGTGGTTTTGCTGTTTAGTATTCTTTTGTGCTTGGAAGTGGGCGACAGTTAGGATTTATTTGTGGGTGGGAGGATCTCAGGAGTTAGCCCATGCTGGATTTCTTTCGCCTCTTTGAATGCAGTGAAAATAATTCACTGAGGGATTGCTGAATGCTCAGAAAAAGAGAAAAAAGTAATTAAACCCTTTGAATATTTTCTCTTTTCACAAGGATACTGTCTTAGAGACAAAGAGAAAATGACACAGTTTTTAGAAGCATCCCACCCAAACACGGCAGCGTCTAAGCTGAGAGTCAACAGTGGAAGTGTGTGTGAAGATCTGTATTGTCCCTCTGTGTATACGTGCATACGCATATGTGTGTGTATATTTGAGGTTGTATAATTCACATGTCCACTTTCCTAATCTGATTTCTTATCCTATACCCTACATTTATTATTTATAGCATACCATTATTTAAGTGCCAACATACACTGTAGATTATATGGTGATCTCTGATGGTGTGGTAGCAAGTCAGTGGAGCAACCACGTTTAACATCATCTGTTATCTTAGCTTATAAAAATCCAAGAGTTTTCCTGAGCAGCGTTGTCTGTTTATCGTGTTTTCTTTTATTGTTAGCTTGGTAAGGCATCGCAGCAAAGGGGTGGTGAAGCTGCCTTTGGGGGAGATTTTATGACTAGGGAGAGTCGCTCTGTACTCCTTCCCATTTGGGAAGGAAGCAGAGCACGCCACAGCTGTGGTCTTTCAACCTGGGACCTCTCCGACAAATGACCATGGTACGCAAAGAATTCGAGTGAGATGGTTTCTAAATTAGATGTTTTGAGTCCATGAGGCAGCAAACTCAAGTTAAATTATCAGACAAAATGCTTGACCAGTTGGCTTCATAGGCTTCTCAGAGCCAAATAGTTGTACCAAACCTGCTTTTTTTAAATTTTTTTTTTTTCCTTCTGCCCCAACATATGCACTAGTTTTGTCTTCTTGCTAACAGGGTTAACATCTGTTGCTGAAAATTTACCCACTCCCTATAATGGTACAAGCAAGTGAAATAAGGTTTCTTGCCGCGTCTCCCCTTTTGCTTAAGTCCCATGCAGTTGTTAAGTCTTCACAAACATAAAATCTGGTAGCAATTGAGCCAGTTTTTAGTTTTCATAATTACACTGAATAATAATGAGAGTTGGACCTATTTGATGATTCCTGGATGGGCATTTTTGGCTTGAATACATCACCTGTGATTTCCCTAGTGACTGCTGGTGACAAAAAAAAAAGAACCACCCCCTTACCAAGCCTCCCCCCCCAGAAAAACCCCAAACTCACAAACCAAACCAACTTAGGGCCTGTTTGGGCCATTTTGGTCATAAATTATGCAGAAGACATTTCTTGTCTCTTGCTGTGCATTATGGGGAGTGAGCAGAACAAGGTGCTCCATTTTGAGCTGAGTGTTTGAATGGATGTTGCAGGCTGGGACGTGGCTGAAAAGCATTTTCAAATGGGAGAGAAGAGCAATTTCCAAAGCCTCTAAGCAAAGTTGGGGTTCCTTCTGAACTTCTGACAAACTGCTAATGCGTTCCCTGTCTGGCTAAGTTTGGATGGCTTTGGTAGGTTTGTACATATCAGAGTTTACAGCACATTTTCCAGTCCTTTTTGGAGCAACTGTCTGGATTTCTCTTCTTGCTTGAAATGCAAATGTTAAGATGTATTTGTTGCCAACTGACAGAAAGCAAGAAAAATTATTTTAGGAGAAAGAAATCAAGCAAGAAAGCATAGCCATTCATTATTTAAATGATGGTGTTTCATGGCAATTTTGTCTTGAAATAACCTTCTGGTTTTGTAAATTGTGCAGCACTGTTCTTCAGTAGCCAAAGCTCTTTGTCACACACTCAAACCCCTTTGTGATACGTGCATTGCTATCTCAGTAATGGAAAGGTGGGAGCAGATAATTGGCAAATAGTATTAACCAGCAGTATGTTCCAGCGAGGGTAATGAATCAGTATTTTGCTTTGGTAAATGCATGTTGGTATCCAAGCAATTTGGCAACCCTTTAGATTTGACCTGAGAAAATAACTAGAAGAGGATTTTTTGTGTGTCCCCAGCTTCAGTATCCCAGAGTCGTCTTTCCCGTCTTGCCCTTCCACCCAGAAATGTGGAATCGAGAGGTTATTCCCCACCAGTGCAAAGAATTTTGTTTGTTGGCTCTGGCTCTTTCATTAGGATGACTATATAAGATGGACATTCTCGGTGAGGATCAGTCCCTGCGATGAAGTCATGGGATGTGCCAATTTTTGAGGCTGCCAAGGTGTTTCAGGAGAGAAGTTAGAAAGTGGCCATGTTGTACATTCAGTATTTTTTCTTTGCCATCTGCCTGAAAGAAGTACCTTTAAGTAGATTCAAGTCAGGGAAGAAATTGCAGTTATTGTTTCCAAATGCCCCATTTTGTGCAGAATCAGTTGCTTTAAAGATACGGTCTTTTACAACTTCTCTGTTAGAGATGTTTGGCTTTTTTTTCCTCCTTTTTATTACCGCACCGATATTTCATGGGTATCCTTAACATAAAAACAGAAGATTATTTAAAGTTAGGTCTAATTTTTCATTAGGAGACCATCAAAGAGCTAGTGATATACACAAAATGTGTTGGTTCTCCCCAAGCTACTTGTATTAGAAAAGAGTTAGTATCCGAAAATTGTTACAATATTCCTACATGCAGCCATCTAAACACTGCTTTTGCTTGGATTTTGAGGCAAAATGTCTGACTTTCAAAGCCACTTTTAGATAACAAAATAATTGCCTTAGGACTCCAGCCATCTTTTCTTCACAGATGAAGTTCTTCTGCTGTACCCAGAGGAAACTTTTATTTTGTTCATCTCTCAGCTGTTTTGTGGTCTGTGTGATTTTTCGCTGCGGTCTTTTGGCTTACAGCAAGTTGCCATGTGTGTTATTAGTGAACTCCCTCCGACAGTAATCTCTGTGTCTGTTACGATATGGATAACAAAAGCTCTCGTAAAAGCTCTCATAAACACTTAACCATGTGAGAGTAAAGGGCTCCAGGCAAGGGCTTCTTTAAAAGGTGTGTTGTATTTCTCATGCGCTAGTTTTCAGACTCTCAGTTCAGGACTAGTTTACTGGAATTAATTTTATTTTATATCTGACATTAACAAAAAATTGCCACTGGTTATTATTTCCTTAAGTAGGCATTTATTTCAATAATTTAAGTTTGGAGGGGAGGAAAAAGCTGCAATACAGCCGTCTTAGAGCCTCCAGTTATCTATGATGACTATAATGCTGGTGTCCGTTGGCACAGACCTTACTCATCACTGTTCCCTATAAAATCAGCCTCATTTTAATGGGTTATCATAGACATTCAGTAGAAGAACTTGCTTTGACTCAGCTGTTGAGGAGGAGGAATTGAAGCTGTTGCTCTCCTGGCCCTTCCTGGACTCGGCATGGGAGCTTCCTCCTCTTGGTGTGCAACGCTGGAGCAGTGCCAGCACATTTACCCACGGAAAATGATAAATGATAATAAATAGTGTTTGGACTGCACATTCAGGTGTTGAGCAAAGCAATGCTTTCTATTGGCTTCAAGAAATATTACAATAATAAAATCTAACAACCA
Source organism: Aptenodytes forsteri (assembly GCF_000699145.1). NCBI lineage: Eukaryota > Metazoa > Chordata > Aves > Sphenisciformes > Spheniscidae > Aptenodytes > Aptenodytes forsteri. The sequence goes on from NW_008795932.1 coordinate 2,121,955, forward strand.
CGTTTGTTGTATTTCATGATAGTGCTATGCAGAAGTATAAATAAAGAAGTAGGCACACTGAAGAAAGGGAAGGAGATGGCCGTTAGGCAGAGACCACGCTGGCACTGTTTGTACCCAGCACCTAGAATCACAGCTGTGTCATTAGGGGGGCCTCTAGGGATGGTCACCATTCAAAAAAATTAAATAATCTTTGTCGGTCAGTGCCTCAGTCTTATTAAATCAACGTTTCATGACTGTACACAACAAAAACCTGTTCTTGTCTGTGGACAAGTGGGCTGTGTTTTAGACCTAAAAAGGGAAATGAAATTCATGAATTAGTGATGATATCCAATTTTATGTCGTAATTTTTTTTTTTGTCCTGATGCTGAGATTGCGTTATTAGCATCTTACACAGATGCATCAGAAAACACCTGGTGTTGCAGCTTAATGAAGTGAATATTTAATGTTCCACAACAACATGTGACTACGGCAGGCAATGAAAAAAAATTAGTCCATTATTGGCAAAGATTATACAGACAAAATGCATTTCCTTCATGCAGCGGGAAGGAAAAACGCCAGCAAGAATGATGAAGACTTTCTTAATAAGATTTCTCTTTTCAAATATTCCGCTTCAGACCTCTTAATAAAATGAATGCGTTAGATGCACGGAGCTAAGGTCACTGTTGAATGAGATTATACTCTCGTCCATTTAATAACAATGCAGTTGTAGTTTTTTCCCTACCTTCTCATGTAACTTTAAATATTTAGTGCTGAGCAAATTTTGCTTGGATTTAAATGGTTTGTTGGGGTTTTTTTTTTCCTAAATGAGTTTTCAATTTATGTAATCTGAATGGTACCTCATCTCACAAAAGGCTAAACATAATTGTTTCTAGTCATCTTGTGACTTCAGTGTGTCTGTTTACTGCAGAGGCCACATGGACAGGAGCCTTTTTAGGACAGCATTTGAAAATTGAATTTAAAGAGAGCATTTTGGTTTAATTTGCCTGGTCAAATTGTTTAAATAGGCAATAATCTTGTATTTGTCCTGGTGAGACCTTGGACAGAGAGTACATTTGGGCATTATTTTTGATGCTGTAGAATATACCAGTTGTGCTAATAATTCCTGGTAAACTGATAAGTTTATGTATTTTTACTTGGAATGACTGATTTTTGGCTTATGTATCTTTTGTGATTGATTGCGGGTTGCCTATTCATTTTCTTTCTGGCTGGGCTATGGAAAGAGGAATTACTCTTTCTCTTTACTTCCTTACTCCCCTCTGTTCTCAGCTGCCTCCCCAAGAGATCAGCTCCAATCTCGGCACCGCGTGACAGTTAGCAGTTGTGACAGGCTAGCCTATTTTTGGAAGTCTGTCCCCACTCTTTCCCCGCTGGAAAAGAAAAGCACGTTATCTTGAAAAATTAATCCATCTGGAAGAGGAGGAGAAAGCTTCACGAGGCACTCGCCACTCAGTGCTTGGGCTGCAGTTTTGCTAATTATTTGTTCAGCTTGTGTCACGGGATCGGGGAGGTTTGCACTTCGCCTGGCATTGATCACCTGCCCTTAAGCTCTGCAAGAGCCCTTCTGTTCTGTACGGAAAAAGAAGCGGACTAAAATACAGCACGGAGCTGCATGGATGTTGTCCAGTCATGTCTTATGTTTCACACATTTCTGAGCTGCTTCTGCAAAACCAGAAATACTACTGCTTGTCTCCAAGGAACAGAAACAGAAGTTCAGAATTTGGCAGTTAGGGTGGAAAGATTTTTTTTTTCCTCATTTATTTTGCCCCTTCTTTAGACTCTGCAGGCTCTACAAGTAGTAAAATATATGTGTTAAATCGTACTCGCAATGGGGTAACATCCATAATGCTGTTCCATGTGAAGAAGTAACTGCTGTGTGCTTAGTGATTACATCTCTTATTTCGATATGGTCTCCTTATAATCAAACTGCTACATCTTTCTGAATTGCAAACCCAGCCCAAATAAGGCAGATGTAGTCCTGGAACTTTCTCAGGATTATCAATTAAAAAATATTAAGCAAATGCTAATGTTTGGTAGGGAAAGTATGGCAGCAGAATTATGTTGTCAGTGGCTAGTTTATATTGTATCAAGAAAGCGAGAATTTCAAATATGTGAAACTATGACCAAAATGTCTTTTAAATTCTCGTTCCATGTTGTCGGTGTCCCTAAAGCTCAGAGGCATGCTGGACAGCTGACGTTAGCTTCGCTCTCTCGAAGCACTATTATTTTGTTTTCTCATAGGTGGTTATTATTGGAACTTTAAAAATAGACTCTGCTCTCTGTCCAATCTATTCATTTAATCTTGTTCTAGATGCTTCATTTTATTTCCTTATATATGATGTGAATACCTCTGCGCCTACACCTTATATACCTGTCGTCACTAAACTATCAGAACACCTTTCCCTGGAAAGTCGGTGCTGAGTCATCTTCAGAAGGTGCTCGTCCTCCCTTCATCAGCTTGGTATACAAGAAATTAAATATTAAAAATATCATTGATGTAAGGAGCACAAAAGGAATGGGGAACACTTGGCCATTCAGGGCTGATCCTGTATTTTCAGGCTCCTGAACCACAAGGCACAGATTTATAGTGTTAGCTGGCTAATGAGGCAGATGCCATAAAATCTCCAAAATAAAGTACCTTTGAAGGCAGTCCTGTGATACATAATCACAGTGCTCTGTTTACATGGGTAACATCTTCTAAATGTGGCTTTTCCCTTGTCCCCTTTAAAAGACCATGATAATACTGTATGGCTGTTTCTGTCACCTATACCAACTGAAGCTCAAAATGTACATAGGCTTATCTGGTTGGAATGGGTTGAATTGAAAGCGAAGCAGTAAATTAATTTACAGCTACAGTAAAGCATGTATTGATTCCTCCAACTCTACCACTTTTTCTTCTCCTTTCTACCTCCCAAATAAATAAATGCATATGTTACACATTTTAATCCTTCAGGGTTAAGACCTTCATGAGGAATATAGCTCACCTGATGATATTCTCACCTAGAGGCTTTTTTTTTATTATTGTGTGACATTAAATTCACACTTCTCTCCAGTCTAAGCCTTCATTACCAGAAGGAGATGCCCATGAGCGTAGATACCCACACCATGTTTATACTGTTTCATATCAACAAGCGTAATGCACGTGCACACTGCATAAATTCAGACTGACATGGCCAGCGAACCAGCCCCACATGTTTGCAGACCTTTGGTGTGCACCCTACGTGATCTAAGGCATAACCTACATATATATATATGTAAATCTGTGTATTTTTGAGACATTTTATCATACCGGTTAGATGTTCTTATAGAACAGAATAGTTTCATTGTGGAAGAAAAAGAAACAGGAGAGGAGAAAAAGATTTTAGGATAACTTTTGGTACGTATGTATGTGTGCGTGTGTGTATGTATATGTTACCTGTCGTTTGTCAAGGTAGATCAGTAAGGGGCAGCTTCCTTTGGGTGTTGCATTCCTTCTGCATGGTTTTGTGCATGAAGGGAAAATGTTTCCTTAATTCATAGAATCATAGAATCATTAAGGTTGGAAAAGACCTCTAAGATCATCGAGTCCAGCCATCAACCCAACACCACCATGTCCTATAAACCATGTCCCTAAGTGCTGCATCTACACAT
>NW_008795932.1:2126443-2144813 GCF_000699145.1 Aptenodytes forsteri
AACTCCATTCACCACAACTCTCTGGGCCCGGCCGTCCAGCCAGTTTTTGACCCAGCACAGAGTACACCTGTCTAAGCCGTGAGCCGCCAGCTTCTCTAGGAGAATGCTGTGGGAGACAGCGTCAAAGGCTTTACTAAAGTCCAGGTAGACCACATCCACAGCCTTTCCCTCATCTACTAGGCGGGTCACCTGGTCATAGAAGGAGATCAGGTTGGTCAAGCAGGACCTGCCTCTCCTGAACCCGTGCTGGCTGGGCCTGATCCCCTGGTTGTCCCGCTAAATTCTACCCCTCATCTTATTTACAGAAGAGTAAGCATAATTAGGCCCGTAAATTGATGATTACTCTCATATCCATCCCCACTAGGATGCAGCATTTTTTAAATATTCATTTAAAGTACATGTGAACTAGCAAAGTAATGAGTGGGCTGTGCTTCTGGACTTCAGCTTTTCATATGCGAAGTAGTAATAGTTAATCAGCATTGGTGTGTGGTACAACATCAGATAATCAGACCAAAAACATTCATCTGCTTCTCTTGAAGTGAATCATTGTTGTAGCATCCTTGCTCAATATCTTCTGCAGAAGAAAAATGAAACAAATTCCTTTTATCATAAAAAGTGTTTGCTTGCTTATCCTAAATGAATATCTAAGAGGAGGGGAAAAAGAAGTAAAGCGATAGAGGTATGTATTTTTACAAGGCTGGCTGATCTGTAACATTTTCTCTACGTCCTTTTTATCAGTCCCCCAGAAACAAATGTGCTTCTCCGCACACTGGCTTGCCTGGGCATGTGGGGAAGCATCTGTCCCTTGAAGTTTTACACTGCTCTTATTTTGTATCTTGAGTGATAGACTCCGGTCATCCAGTCTTTCTACCTTGTATACTTTCTTTTTTTTTCTGAAATATGAATTAATGTAATGTAATTGTATGTATTTCAGTTAACAGCTTTCTGTGCACAGTGATCAGCAAATCGTTCCTTCCTTTTTGGCTGTATGTGTCGATTTTACCTTTTTATCTGCTTTCCTCCAAACATGTAGTCGTACTGGTCCAAATTTCCTAAATCAGTTCTGTGGCTATAAAATATCATGACAAATTTCAAGTCAGTCTATATTTGGACACACAGAGCAAGTCCTGGGAAGTTGCTCTAAACTATTTACGTGTTTAAACTATTGTCCTCTGCTTACAAAACTCATTCTTCCTCCAAGAGGTGAGGGTTTTGCCTTCACCGCTCTGCAGTTGCTTTGAGAATAAATGCTACTTGTACTGTGTTTTTTCTGTGGTCAGTGTTCTTTTTTATTTTTTAAATAATTATTTAAGACAGATGATTAAAATAGTTCTGGTTCTGTATTACTAAATGCCCAATTAAACCTATCAACTGCAAGAAGTTACAACAATTTATACTTTACATGTAGGCATGTTGATGGTTTGATAGCTGTAACAAAAATGTAACCCATTTTTTAGCCTTTTTTGAGGATGTTTGATATTGTTCTGCATGAGTTTGTGCTCTGAGGTTGTCATTTGCCGGGTTGTAGCACGAGTGGTGTGAAAGGGGCACTTTGCCCAGCAGCTCCTGCTGTCCCTAGTCCAATTCGTATGCCTAACAGGGTTGACTGACAGCCTGGATGGAGTGTCCCAAAGACTCTCCTGGGTTGTTCCTGCTGTAGAGTGATCAGATTGTACATAAGACATTTCTTAATAGTCAGTAGAAACTTTCCCGTAGAAATGATTATGCAGAACAGTCTTTTGTATGTCATTAAGACGCTGAAGAGATGTTTTGTATCTAGTCAAGGTATATCAATAACGCTAAGTTATGCGTGTGCTGGGGTGGTCACAGACAACCACGGTCAGCTGGATTAAATAACTGAGCAAAAGTGATTTGAGGAGTCTCCTGACTAGCTCGCACAACCTCCTAGGGGAAGTTTTGGAAATGTTGGAGAAAAAGGAGGCAAAGTGTTTATGTAAGGATGTAAGTTTGAGTTGATCATTTTGAGATCCATGCAAATAGATGGGCAATGTGCCTCTGCACTCAACTGAGGATGTGTGACTATCACCTGGAGCAAGCCAGAAAGTCTACCCAAAGGATCTGGCAGAAGATGTCTAGTTTCTTCCTCTCCCTCCCACCTCCCTTGGTCTCCAGCAGTGTCTCCTGTTGGGGTTCCTTCACTGCGCCTTGCCACAGCTAGTGCAAGTCTGTCCTCTGTCATTTCTGCTACTTGGAGCCTGAATCAGGGAGTTCACAGTGCATTTGAAAATGCGGAGGAAATCTTGCTTTTGCAAGCCTAAGGTTAATTCTCTCTTTGGCCAAAGCTTGTTATTTCTATCCACAGGCATGTTCACCTGGTTTTAGTGTTAAACACTTACCACTTCCTTTGTTCTCTTTTTGTTTATTGTAGTCTCATTTGGATATAAGGCAACGCTTGCATATTTTTTTTTCAAAATCTACTATTTCAGTGGCTTTCCAAGGGCTAGTTATGCGTATGATTGTAATTCTGCAAATCATGTGTGCCACTGAAATTCCAAAGCATGCAAATTAAAGTGCTTCCATATGGCCACCTCGGCTTTAGTGCTTTGTTAATCAGTAGAGGAAGGGGTCTAGCTGGATTTTTTTTTTTTCCCATATGAACATCCATCTATTGTATGATTGTCCTCATCTCCGTGACTTTGGCGTCATCATGCTTTGCTCTGGTGCTTACCTGATTGTAAAAAATGCTTCTTTATAGATTTGGTCGTTATACTTGTTTCTCTTTGATTACCAGCTTGCAAGCTGATCAGTCAAGAAGCTTCCATAATATTTATTATAATACAGAGTAAATCAGTATCTGTGTAATGGAACAAGAATATATGCATTAAGATTGGTGAATTATGGTGGTGTCTCTGATGTTGTTTAGTGTTTCTGGATTCTAGCCTTTCAGAAGGCTGGGATGATGCTGACTGACAAAAATATAAGATGTAAAAGAGCTGGTTCATGTAATTTTTCTTTACCTGGACTCCCAGGTAGAGAGACCTGTTTGCTGTTCACATCACTTGTTAACAGGGTAAACCAGGGTGCTTTATACTAACATATGTAAAGCTCACTGTGTAAGCAGTTTATTTTTTATTTATCTTGGACCTGGGGGGAATGCCCCATTTCCCCCCCCATTGATTAAAAAGCTTCCATGTTTACATTTCTACAAAACTCATCAAAACAGAAGTGAAAGCACTAATTTCTTAGAGCCAAATATCACAATGTTAATGTGCTTTGTTCTCCTGCCCTACAGACTAATGGCAATGAAAACTAAAATGACATTGGCACACTTACATACTAGTGTGGAGAGAGCTGACTGCTATTTAAGTTAGCTGGAGGTACCTTATCAGATATAAGAAGAAGCAGCAAATACCTGATTTCACCCAGTTACCTAGACAGGACCTTTATGCCACTCTTCAAAGCTTGCTCGTGGCTCTGCTTTTCACATAGTTACATCTGCTGACTTGTGCGGCAAAGTGTTTTTTCTGCTTCTTATTGCTCGGGACCCTGGCAGCCAGTTCACCAAAGACAGCCAGCTAATGCCTGTGCATTGCCATCATGAGGTTTTTATAACCTTACTGAAAGGACTGTGCTGGGATTGTTGAAAAACATGGTCTTTTGTTCCCTTCGATGCAGTTACCTGTATTGCATCCATCATGGCATCTCGTGTTATAAACACTAGTGGTGTTCTTGCCATGTTCCCAAGAAAAAATTGGTGTAAGGGAATAGAGGAACTATTGAAGTGAATAATTCATTAACATGATATATTTTTGTTAGCAAAGGCAAAGCTGTAGAAGTTCACCTATATTTGGAATGTGAGGGCATGGCTAGTGACATCTAGCATTTTCTTCAGCCTTGGATCAATCCTCAGACTCTTGGGAAATTTTCTCCTGTCACTGTTGTATCTGAGGAATGGATTTCCTACCCCCAAAGTGGTGGTATTTGGTGATATTTTGGGTGTCTTCACTGCAAATCGCTTGGAGGCATTAAGAACTGTAGGGCTGTGTGATGTAACTGGTGTAGAACTGGGTTTGTGAGATCTTTACTATTGGTGATGCTATGTGAGATGATAATGCAGGTTGACTTTTAGATCCCTTTTGGAACCCGGGTTGATCATGAAGCACTAACTTTTAGGGGAAAGCAGAATTGATGCATTAAGCATGGCATTATGGATTCTTAGCATGGCTGTTTTTCTAGGAATATTTTTCAGAGCAGAGTCAGTTTCTCATCTCCAGTGTCCTTCATATCATGTACTTTTATTAGATATTCAAATAACATGGGGAAGGACATCCCTACCCCGCTAATTTGGTCTCTGATCTTTGAAACACTTTCTTATATCCTTATGTTTATTCATGTGAGTTGTTCATTTGACTAGTCTGGTTGAAGAATAGGAGATGCATAAATAATGCATTTTGAGTTTATTACGCAAAGTTAAGGAAGATAAGGGTAATTATGTATATGTCATTGCAAGCTCATTTATTTCACGGTGTACTGTACGGAACACACCAGCATGTTATACAATGAAATTTATCCTTGTGCTGCTGGTGGTACAGAGGAGTGAATAAAATACATTTGTTATAACATAAAAAATCATATTAATACCAAACAAAATAGCATAGGGATCTTGTTATAGATACTGTGGCTGCAATATAACCCAGGGCAATATGTAAATAAGTAACATAATATGTGAAAAAGTAACATTTATTATTAAGTGTAATTTTTATGCTGCTTTGAAAGTGACAAACATTTGACATGTTCAGTTAATAGGTTTAATTAAAATTCAAGATTAATTATGAAGATGAGTAACTCTCCTTCATTACCTTGTAGGAACAAAAGATACTTACATTTTGAGAAAGAAAAGACGATTAACCCAGTAACATTTCTTCACTGTGAGGGTGGTGAGTCACTGGAACAGGCTGCCCAGAGAAGCTGTGGATGCCCCCTCCCTAGAAGTCTTCAAGGCCAGGTTGGATGGGGCTTTCAGCAACCTGATATAGTGGAAGATGTTCCTGCCCCGTGGCAAGGGGTTGGAACTAGATGATCTTTAAAGGTCCCTTCCAGCCCAAACCGTTCTATAATTCTATGATTCTATGTGTCAGAAGAATTGCAAATACTCCCTTACAGGAGCAGAGATCATAAATATTAAATTCTGCCTCCCCCAGCAAAGAGGGAATGAGATTCAAAGCAAATTGGGTTTGCAGAACTGCTGGGTTTCAAAAAAGTGATTTTAAAATAATCATAAGTGCACTTGTCAAAGAGGTGAACCGTTGCTTCAGACAGATCGGAGATGATTAGAACAGGGGAAGGTGTTGGAGTCTTGCTGTAAATTTCAATACATTATTGAAGTATAACTCAGATGTAAAACATTCAATGCGGGATTGGTTACCTGGGCTTAAGTTTTGAATATTCATCCCATGGTCATGTAAAAAACTTGAAAGAGGGTATTAGACAACTATCCTAATTTCTTCCACTGTTTCCAAGAAAGTGGCAACACCAGCTGATGCATTGTAATACGTTATATTTATAGGTCAGTTTAGCAGCTTTTTCTATTAAATCTTGTCAGGCTCTGTGATTTATATGATATTTGTTCAGCATGCCTGTAGCAGATATGACTGGGTAATTTGAAATATGAAATGTGTTAACCTCTGAGTTGAGCTAATGATAAAGTTGAATTAGGCTAATAACAGTTTAAAACAGCCATATGTTTCCTTTCACTTTGTAGACTTTCAGTCTTAGGTATGTTTTAACCTCGTATAAAAATACAAAACGTTATTTCTTTGTAAGTACAGCCTGTTGTTCTGAAGGGTCACCTCCAGGTCTTTGACTTACAAGTAGGAGAAAAAAGATTTTGGTTTTAATATGTTCTGAAATTCCAATTTTTGAAAGATGTCTCCTTCTCGTATTTCCTGTGTCAGTCATCGGTATTTAGCTTAGATTTTTAACCAGTTGCCAGATCTCACAGCTGGTTTAAAACGACTAGTATAGTTGTTTCACCTCTGCAGCCTTTTCTGTTGGGTCCTTTGAATTAGCTCAAAATAAGCTATGAGCACCGCGGCTCTCACACTGTTTTATGGATTTGATGTGAAAACAGGTACATTGCTGTTCCCGTCATACAAAGAAACTCTTGAAACTCGTCTGATGAGAGAAGAGTGCGTTTTGGCCAGGATTCAACTCCTTGTTGTCAAACTTGACAAGCAGGTTCAGCTTTCCAAAGCTGCCCTGACTTCAGTGAGATCTTGGGTGGTTGGTGTGTCCCATCTTCTAGTGTGTGCTGCAGTCAAACTATTTTAAATGTAAAATAGTATTGAGTGCCTTTTTAAAAAATGGAGTATTATTTTTTGCTCATAAATGATGGAATTCAATTTTTAGGAGTGACATTTGTGTCAGTATTATGCCTTGAAGGTCACAGCTTGTTTAATGATGTCTCATCGTTGCTATTCCTTTTATCTCAGTTTTCCCAGTTGTGTATCCCACCAGTTTACATACGAATTCCTAGGGAAACCCAGATTAGGGAGTTCGTTTAGACCGTGCTTCATCTGCGACAGTAAAAGTTTATATGTCTGGCAATGTGGAATTATTAGTGGAGCTACTAGACTGGGAGAAGGCAAGGTGCAGATCTGAAACGGGCTCTTATTCTTCAGGTTGAGAAATTCTCATTTCAATTAGGAAGTCCTTTCTGGTGACTCCTTGAACTGCTGTGTGAGTATCCAGGTGTAGAAGTCAAGCTTTTTGTGTCACTTGGAATAAACAGTAACGACTAGAAAATGTAGAAAACTTAGAAAATCCCTCACCCTTGTTCTCTTTCCAATAATGAATTTATGTACAAAATTAGTCTTCTTTTCACTGTCTTGATTAACAGCCAATTTATGTTTTTATCCCCAGTAGCTTTGCAGGCAAATTTTTCTGTGTAAGTCTAGATACGCTTGCTATGTTCAGCGTGTTTACCAGCACCCAGAGTCTAAAGCGCGTGGTCATGAAGATTGGCTGTGATATCTGGTATAGAGGCCGTAGAACATAATTAAGTTCCCACAGAAAAAAAATCGCCTCTGTTAGCTGACTCATCTAACGCCTAGAGGTAACCCTTAAAATCATACATATTTGTGCTGTGTAAATGGTGCTTGTCAAAATGTTTCTGTTGAGGGGATGTGGGTTTTTCATGTGGACAAGATTACTGCTTGGGTACATTAGCAGAGAGCTGTGCTTTGCCATAGGCAGTGCAATAAACTTCCAGATCTTGACTGTCACAGCAGAGGTACCGATCTAGGGTGAATTTAGATTGCTTTTTGACACATGGCTGTGAGATCAGATTGGAAGAGCCCAGGAAAATCTTTTGAGTGGAGTGTATCAGTCACCCCACGCATCCAAATGTATTTGCGTCTCATAAAAATGTCCTGTAATGTTAAGCAGTGACTATGACGTATTTCTTGGGTAAGCCGTTGCCTGGTGGCATGTGGTAGGTTTGAATAAAGTAAAGATTATCTGCAGTACAAATAAAACCAAAATGGAAATGCCTTTGTTGGACACAGCTGTGCTGCAAGTTGTTTAGATATCTTGTGTGTCATTGTCCCCACTTCTTTCTGATGTACATCGTTTATGTCAGGGGCTAATGGTCCCTCGGTGTCCTGTATCTGTTCAGGCCATCTTGAATGGTTTTCCCGCTTTTTGCCAGCAATGATTTGGAAATTTGCTCAGTGATAGTGACTCTGCATTGAGATCCTTCAGCCAAAATGGAAAATCTGATGGGTTTACTCTCTTACCTTATGCCAAAAAAACTTTCTGTTGTTTTCTTGAAAAACATAGGTCCTAGCCTTGCATCATGGCAAGGCACCAGTTTAAGAAAACGTAGACTGCCAATATATACAGGATCACCTCGTTAGCTTCATTGAGACCTTCCCAATCCAGGCGGTGAAAACATTCTTATAGAAGATTCAGCACTTTCCTAAACGTCGGTAGAAGCTGCCTTCTCAGTGTCTTTCAATACGAGGCCAATCTTGTGGCTCATGGGATCATTATTGCTGTTCTGTTTTACTTTAAGATCTGAGGAAGAGCTTTAGATGCCTGTGTTAGCTAGTTATGGTAGTTGGTCTAACCAAAGTGATTACCTCTTCTTGGTAATAAGTAAAATAAACTTGCCCACATCAAAGAAATTATTTACTCTTGAGGTTGAGAGGCCCAGCTGTTGTTGGAAGCTGTCACCCGATGCTGGAAGTTCAGTGGGAGAAAAAATAAGAAGGAAAAATATGGAGTTCTTCATCTGCAGATATGTTTAACGTAATTTACTGCATTTGGGGGAAGAAATAGAAAACTTGCATGTTTTCCAATGTAGACAATTATAGGCTGAACAGGGGAGATTGCAAGGTCACATGGTTAGAGGCAAATGTTTGTGTGGGATAACAAATGATAGCTTTTATGCATTCTTTACTGTCAATATTTTTTGTGCTAGGTAACAAACACATTTAAACCCCAAGCACATTTGGATCTTTTTCGAAGTGCCTTAAAACGCAGAGCTAGGCTGCATTTCAGTCATTGCAACGCATAGTCCAGAAAGTTGGCTACTCTGACAGATGACATGGAGAAATGCTTCTAGCTCTGAGGATTTCTTAGAACGTACCACAAAGAAAGTTTTCAGCGAGGGAAGGAACTCATCCCTTTTACATTTGAAAAGTTCGTAGTCTAGCAACAAATAAAAATAACTATTGGTCTGTGCGTTTCAGTCCCTCAAAAGGGGGTCTATACAGATCTCTTCCATATTTATTTTTCAGTTTTCCTTGGAAGACACTGGAAAAGAAGTTTTTATCCACTTTGGGTTATTGTATATTTTTCTTAGTACGATTTTGTATACTTCCCCAGGAAGGTTTGGCCCACAAAGAGTCACATCATACCTCCCTTAAAACTGTTAGTAGGGAGATATGAGAAGATCACAACTTCTCGTATTTAGGCAGGGGTGTGAAGGCATGTTGAAAAGGAAGTGGGGTTTCATTTATTTTCTAGTCAGAGTGATCTGAATTTTTCAGAACTGAGATGCCCTTCTGCCACTTTTGTTCTCTGTCTGGTGCCTACCTATAAATAACAAGCCATTTTCTACATTTTCCTGCTGAACTTCTCAGTAGCATTCCCCTATGTCTGAGCCAGCGGGATGTCACATCTCAAAAAGTCTCACCCTTAGCCTCCTGTATTTCCATCCAGCAGGTCTAAGGCCTTCATACAAATCAGAAATAGGTGCCCATAAGTTACACCGATAAAGAAATGTTCTCATAGAGCACTTAAATAGTTCTCTTCTCTTCAGCTTTTTGGGGTCTAGAAAGAGTAACCATACCAAGATCTGTTTTAGGTGAGACCAGAGGTCCCACCCTAACCCAGTATCCTTTTTCTTAGGGAATAAAGTGTCAAGTCTAAAATAACACTTTCCCAAATGTGTTTCCTTCTAGTTTTGGAAAACCGCATCCTAGGCACTTTTGGAGCCAGAGGTTGTATCCACTGCTTTGTGTTTATTAGGTCACGCTGAACTTTCTTTGATGGATTTATCTAATTAGTCTTTGAAACCACTTGTACTTTTCAGTGCCTATATCACAGTGAGTAATTTTTTATGCATGTTTTATAGCAGCTTAAAGGACCTCCTACAATTACCTACAGCGTTTTTTTGTCTACCATAAATCCTTTTCTAAGTGCATAAATCCAATTAGTATAGCTTTTATTCTATCTGTTGACATTTTGGTAAACATCTCTGCATCAACATTTTTATCAACAGGTTTATATAACAAGCCATTATTCCAGTTTCTAAGTACAACTGTCCTTTCTTAGTTGTGGGAGAAGGAAATATTTTTACTTTGCCAAATTTTATGAAAGAAACCTACTAATATTTAAAGCTCTTTTAAAGCATGTAAAATTCAGATTTGAACTCATATATAATTGGATTATCCAGATTCAGCCTCTTATCTTCTTTTTCTTACTGAAGCTGGTGTCAATCCATAGGACGGTCGGTTGTCTTTTGTGTAAAAGAGATGTATCTGTTCCACATAATCCTTTATGAAACACGTCCAAAAACGTTTACTGTTTATTCTGAACTATTTATCAGGTATTTCTTGCTATTCCCAATGAATTGACTGGCCTTGTTGTCCCTTCCATGGAGTATCTGTTTCATAACCAGAGGATTAAAGGTAGGAAGTGAACAGGGAGTGGTATTTTTGGAAGATTTTGACATCTCCCCCTTCAAACTCCAGCATCAAGCAGTGACACTGTAGGCTCCTGGTCTCTTAGTGCTTCATTTCCTTTTTCTAATTTTTGCAAGTTTAGCGTAAAGGTGAATTCAGAAATTAAAAACCTGTTTGGATGCTACTAACAAATGGTTGTAAAAGATGAATACCGGAGAGTGTGTGTCTTACGGATTTTAAAGCACCTGAACTCTCTTTTAAATTGCCAAGCCATGTTGCCAGTGTTCCTTAATATCATAATATGTATCCTTATAAACCCCAAAGGAAATAGTAAAAGATATCCAGATAATGATTTCTGCAAAGGAGAAAAGTAGGAAGAGTTTTTAGAAACCAAAATTTGTTCTTGTTATAAAGCAGTGGTTTTAAGATTATAACATGTTAAGTGTTTCCACTTTTTTATATAAAGCAATTTGCCTGGAAATTCTTGAGCTTTTCCTGTAATGAAAAGTCCTTTAATGGAAAACCTTGCAGTGAGAGATACTCTGCAGTTTCATCTGTGGAATATTGAGGGAGGATAAGAGAGGAGCAATAAGAACAAAAGTGAGGGGAAAATAAAGGCTGTGGGTTTGGTGGCTTAAAGAAGGAGTAAAGGGCCACAATAAGAATTGAAATCCAATATACGAGGCAAGGATCACTGCAGAGCCAAGAACATGCACATGCTGTTATTAGATGTGACGTGTTGGGTGGGAGGGGAGGACTCCGTATAGTAAAAGCTTATCTATCTTGGGAGGAAGGGAAGGATGGTTCCAGACTATCAGACTACGAAGATAATTTTACCAGCTGTGATTTGAACAGGCTGGAAAGGAAGGAAGCATGTGGGAATTGGATGCCAGGTAGGAAGGAGTCACAGTAATTGAGGCAGGAGATGATCAGGGCAAGGATGAATTATTTACCTGGGCTGGTAGGAAGAGTGTTTGATATTCAGTAAATTGCAAAGCAGGGAAGTGATGTGACCTGCTGAGCACCCAGATGCTGCGCTGAGGGCAAAGCGAGCAGCAGAGTGGATGGCTGTATTGCAACGCTGCTTGAGCACAAGGTTGGGAGTGGCGTTCCCAGATGTGGAAAGAAGAGATGTGGGGGGGAAAAGAATTCACCCGTTGCTAGCGTGTGATGTGCCCGCCTGGCTGTGAGGTCTGGGGGCCGTGCTGGGAGACCATGCAGCAATGTCTGTGTTGAATTAGCTGCATAGCAGTTGCTGCTAGCTCGTCAATGAGTGCGCTTGTAGGCAAGGGAAGAAACGTGGAGGTGAGAACTTACGCACGCAGACATTTTGCGGGTGAGAGAGTGAAATGAGAGAGATGTTGAACAAGTGCTCGGAGAGGAGGTTAAAGTTTACCAAAACTTATAATTACACTATCACCCCATACTGCAGCAAAGAAAGAAGCTCTTTAGTGACATCTAATACTATTTACTCCAGCAGGTTTTGATTTTTTAACAAAGTAACCGTATGCTGTGTTTTCAGCTGGAGGGAAGGGACATATGGTGTTGTTTAATAATTGAATTTATTTTAGAGCATCATGTAACATAATTGCCCTGGAAGTACTGTACATACTGCTTAGCTACCTCTGAGAATGAAGAACAGTGCTCGTTTCTTGCCTGTAACTGTGCTATTGTGCTGGTAGATAGCTGTGAACATCAACAAGTGATGTTAAATGACGGAAGTAATTCTGAAACCACTTATATCTGGGGAGGTGAGAGATTTTTCCTGGCTTTCTGTCTGCTTTTCTTGTCAGCTGGTTGTGACCATTTGCCAGTCACGATGAGACCAAGTTAGGGCACCTAATTGTCACTAACAAATACAGTAGATATATGCCCAAACACTTTTTCTTCTTGACTCCTCTTTGTCCATTAATACTTTTATTTGTGAAAATAGACGGGGAAAAAACTGACATTTACTCCACTTGTCCTTCCTGTATCAACAAATTTTTCAGGGCGAGTTTTTGGTTAGGCTCCTTTTGCCCTGGCATCCTCCTTTTGACAGGGCTGGCAAACAGGAGCCTATAGGAAGGCATTTGTAGAGCTGTCTTGGGCAGCACTTGCGGTGGCAGAAATGTTCTCCCAGCATGGCTCGTGCCCACTGCTTTATCTGTCATGAAAAGACCCTGTGCAATGGGGAGAACCTTCTGCTTTCTTCCCAAAAGGAGTAAAATGTCTGAGAGCACTGGGACTCTTCTAGTGTGAGTCCCTGGTGATATTTTTTTGGTCCTGGAAAAAGAAACTTTTGTTCTAATTGGATTGTGCTAGTGCGTTATTTATGAATATATTTTTTAAAATCTTCATTCTGTCTCTTCGTAAGATTGAATGTGAGCCAGAAACAGCAGGATTGATATTCTGCCTTGGTTAGATACAGATTTTTTATCATATTAGCAATTTTGTTGTCATACTGGTTTTCACTTTCATTAGTACAAGGCGTTCAGATGTTTATTTTCCTTTTGAGTTATCTGAAATAAATTATAATTTAATAAATGCAAATAGCTGCATAAAAACAACATTAGGACTGAAGGGGAAGAAAAAAAAAGAAATTATTAATATAGAGGTAAAGATTCTAGTTTCTTTCCTTCTCCTGCTCCCACAGGGTCCCAAAATAGGCATCCCCATTGCAGACGCTTAGGTTTTTTGCCATGCAAGAAATTTCCCTGAGGAAGTGACCACAATACAGTCCTTCCTCACACTTCTCTGAACCTAGTAGGGATGTTATGCAGTTCGTCAAAGTTTCCCACACCCTTGGATTCATGCTTTATTTATTATAGTATGGTATAGTATATTATTTATTGTATTGTATTATCTATTATTAATGCTGTTAACTGTGGCAAATAACTTCATTTGTAGCCTTCTACATCGTGCTCGTGTCCGTAGGTCCTTAAAAAGGTAAATCAGCTTTTTTAGGGACCATAGTGGAGCAAGTTATGTTGCTTCTACAGTTCAACTGTGGGTCTTCAGAGCCTCCCTTAGTTCTCCTAGTACTCCTGGCTGCTAGTTTTTCTCATTCAGAGGGAAATTCCTAACTATATTTGAAATGGCTAAATAATTATTTCTGGATAACGATTTGGCTCCATAATCATAGAATCATAGCATAGTTTGGGTTGGAAGGGACCTCTAAAGGTCATCTAGTCCAACCCCCCTGCCGTGGGCAGGGACATCTTCAACTAGATCAGGTTGCTCATGTGTTTTTCCAGTTCTGAATTATATCTGCAATTGCACTTATTTTGGGGGAAGACAGTCCTTTTGCTGAGCTCTCTCAGGGAAGTGTTTTTACCAGCAGATGTTTCAGGAAGGAAAGCCAGAAAATCAAAGGCATCAGTCTCTATGAGATAAACCCATTAGCCCTGTGTTACAACGGGTTATTTTAGCTTTTTGGCTGATAAAAGGGGCAAATAAGAGAACTAGAGTAGCTGGCTCCTGCTGAGGAATCACCCCTTCCATCCTTCCCTTCCATTTCCTTCAAGAGAAAATGAGAAGCACAATATGAAAGATGATAGTATCTATATCTGTAAAGATTTCACCAGCAGTTCTTCTAGGCATGGCTGGCGGTCGGTAACACACCACACACATTGTCAGTCTTAAAGAGTGGAATAACTAGGAACTGCTTGCAATGACACTCTGGATAAGGCTATACTGTTTTGGGGAGGAAGAGAGTTTAACCATGTGTATGTGAGAACTTGCCATGGCTCTTACCTGCCTGGTCAATTTTATTTATGCAAATTTAGTGTTTGAGGCCGTCAGAGCTCCTTTAGGAAGTTGACTCTCCAGCATCTTCCAGGAGAGATTCATATGTGACCTCCTGGAAAGGGAAGACCATAAAATTAATCTCCAGACCTCCTGACGGGGAGATTCGTAGCCAAACACAAATGGCTGGAGTTTCAGTAGGGGAAATGAATGAAATTATATGTCCTGGGAAGTACCAGAGGTCAGAGAAGAAGAAGATATAATGTTACCTGTTGGTTGTAATGTCTATGAATCAGGGACAGACTTGCAAAGGAAACATTCATAAATCTGAGCTAGTTACCCTGCTCAATTTATTTTAAGCCGAACTGACAGGTTGGTGGTTGGCCTCTTTGCATCACGAACAGCAGCAAAGTCCCTTCTCTCCACTTGATATATAGAAACCTGAAATCTCAGATTATCTTTGGAGAAACGATAAAAGTTCCTGCCTGATATTTTCCCACTGATCCGCATGGCTACATAAAAGCCATGAAAGAGGAAAGACTGTGCATATAATTTCTTACTTCCTGACCTGTCTAGAGCTTGCATGGCAGGTTAACATCACATTGTACTGTTTGATGATGCTGCATTATGACAGGCTACTATTTGCCTGTCCCTTTCTACCCAACAACAACAAGAAAACCCTAAAAACCCCCTCAAAACCAATCCACCATCAGAGAGGCATCAGAGAGGCCCAAAGGAGGGTTACTGGATGAAAGGCATATCACTGCTATAGGCTGTAGAAATAAACAAACAAATCACCAAATTTATTCCGTTCAAAACAGGGTGTGTGACTTGAGTAGTTAAGAAGAAAGTAAATAATAGCCTTGCATTCATTTGAGAGACTTCTCATTTGTTTGTATAAGCATCCAAGAAAAATGATATATTTTTTTTAATTAACTCAGGTAATATTCCATGAAAGGAAGATGTATTCAAACAGAAACAATAAGGACAAGATTCATGGTACTTGATGTAGATGTCTGTATCTAATCCTGTTGTATTAGGCTGCCTTTATACTGAAATGACAGTAATAGGCACTTGCAAGGTTTGAGTTGGCTTGGCCTATATAGTTGTCTGGGTCAGGACCAAGGAATGCCTGTGTCTCCCCACTGACCTTGAAGGGAGCACAGGGAGATGTAAAACTGGTAAAAACCAGCCACATTTGCTCAGCTGAATTCTGCCTTAATTATTACCTGTATGAAGGAACCAAGTTTTTTTCTAGCTCTGTGAGTTACAGAATACAACCTTGGAACAGCTCCAACCATACAGCATGCTTTAGTATGATATAATGATAAGATTTTTATAGTTATTAAGAAGTCAAGCAAGGTTTGCGCTAACCTCCCATCCAAATGTTGCTTTACATCCTGCTAACAGTCATTGGCATGTATGCCATGCCAGAGCAGTGCTAGTATATAGATAAATGTTAAAGGAAATATGGAAGCACTGTGCATCTAAGCTATAAATGAGATAAGATTGATATCATCTATCAATATCATGATGATATCTGTCAATATCATTTGAAGAAATCTATTTAAATAGTTGCTTTGTAAATTAAACTAATTTGGGGAATGTTTATTGTCACAGATAAAATTTCACAATGGAATTTGCTTCTAGGAAACCTGGAACACTGTGGAATATTCCCCAATGCATTTGAGGACAGGATTTAAGGGGCACACAGTTAGACTACTAAACACTGACATGTGAACAAACCCTTGATTCACAATTTTGTGAGTAGGAAGAGTAGAACACACACAGATTTCATAAAGTTATCTTAAAACTCCAGCATGTTGCATTTAAAGGATATTTGAAGGATGCAGGTTAGTTTTATTGGATCAGACCCAAACCTGTTTAATACACAAAATTGAGAGGAGGAAAAGATTTTGAGTGTCTTGAAATCTGACAGCACAACTACTGTAGTTTGCCCATGGAATATTAACACAGTCATTTGTTTGCTGAAAATGTGAAAGTAAATGAAACTGGCTGCTAAACTGTTGATGTTTGTTTGCTTTTCTTAGTCCCCTTGAGGTTTGATCTTTGGAGGTGTCGGTGTTATTGCAGGTTTGAAGTTGAGTAACTTTCTTTGTTATAGTTTATTTTAAACTGTGTCCCAGAAATTAGATGCTACTCAGAGAACGAGAGATAATTTCCAAAACAAATGAGGTCTCCTGAGTTGAAGCCTCTGTTGACAGCTCTGCAGGGCTCTTTCTAGAGCATTGCAAAAGGTAGCTGTAATGTAGGATATTGAATTTCTATAATTTCAGTAAGTAACAATTTTGCTTTTGGTTCCTGTATGATACCTACTTCCCATTGTTGCAACTTTGCTTTTCTGCATTGTGTGCCGTGCATTTTTATGTGATGCAAATAAATGTAATTAATAGCAAAAGGAAAAGGAAAATTCTTCCTATTGTGAAGCCTGTTTGGTTGAGGTGTGCTGTGTGGTAGGTCTTCTTGCAAGGGATTTGGTGGTTGTCCCATCACTGCAGGGCCTTTGTGACTATTTAGGAAAAACCCAGGAAAATATGGACCAACCCTTTTCTGTTTCATATGCTTGAACTCCTCAGCCTACTTCCTATCCCAAAGTGAAATATTCAGCTAAAACTCTCCTCATAGTAGGCCTCATAACTTTCTTCTCTTGCTTCCAGTTGACTGCTCAGCCTGGAATTCTTTCACCTCTCTCACTAGACAGAATATCTTACATGACACATTTGTCCGCTAGACAATTCAGGTAAAATAGCTTATGAAATTATGGATCCAGGAAATTATTAAAAAACCCCACAAAATCAAAAACAACCTTAACCCCCTCTATTCTATGCACTTAGCACTGATCAAGTGGTAAAGCAGATGTGAAAATAGAGTATGCCTACTGAGGAAAGTATTACAATTGAACTGAAGATGTGAAAGAAAGCATACCTGAGGTAAGGAATTATTTGGATTCCAAAGTAATTTCTGTTTTTGAACAGCTTTTGTGAAATTTGAGGTGAGTTCATTAGCAGCTTCTAAATGGACTGCATGTCTGCAATATTCAGATTGCCTTTCTGTGGGTCCCTCCATCTTCTTGTGGCTGTAGGAAGGATTCTTGCACATGTTGAGTGAGGAGTTGTGTGATTTAATAGAGTGTTTTTCTCCTTAATTCCTAAGATTTTTTTTTCTTCAGGAGTTAGCCTGTGTTTGAGTTTTACTGGGCTTAGAATTGCTCTTCTTTAAAGGTTCATTTGGTCAACAGCCCCTGCAATGTATACCAACTGTAAAGTGTTCATTGTGAATAACGGCCTCCCTCCAGCAACCTATAATAGCCCTGCTTTTTCTGTCCATGTCTATGAATCCTGGTGAGGATTTTGAAAAGCCAGCCACTAGGCATAGATATAAATCGTTCCTATTTGACAAAGAAAATCCCATTGCTATCTTCAAGCTAGACTGTATTTCCATGTGTCTAATATATAGAAATAGTTTTAGTTATATTAGGAGATTCATATTTTTTTACTTTAAAAGAGAGAATAAAAATAAGGAGAAACCTAAAATATAGTATCTGATTTTTGAAAGAGTAAAGTTAATAAGTGCTAATGTGGGAAAGTAAATTAGAAAAGATGATCCATGAAAAATGACAAAATTACTTATTTATTTTCTGAAAATCCTAATAAGTTAATTATTATTTATTATTTCTGCTAGCATAGAACCTTTAAATCCTGTTAATCCTGCTGACTGACTGGTGCGTTGCAAGCAACAGGACAAAACAGGAGACTGTGTCCAGAAATAACCATCTGTGTAAAAGATGAAAGAAAATAACTGAATGAGCTGGGGAGGGTTTGAGAAAACAAGAAGGTGCTGTGGTTCACCATGATAGGCAGTGATCTCTGACATGTCAACAGCATTACTCTGTGAAACCTTTGTGGGCATCACATCAAGGAAATGCTTTAAGGAGGGAGTAAAGCAACATGACTCTTCCAAGAGCCAATGGACAGCATGAGCAACAGCTTGGAAAAAAGCTTGCGTTAAAATCAAACAGATTGGCGATGGATGTTCTCGTATGCCTGCTAGAGGTGAGCACAGCCATCCAGTGCAGAATGAGAGAGGAAAAGACATGGAGGACAGACTGCGGGAGAGGCTGAGAGCAACAAAATGTGGCAGGCATTACATTTCCATACTTCTTATGTGACGGTATGAAGTCAGAATTCATTAAAGCCTTTTTATAGGTACAGTAGCAACACCATATGGAATATTTCTGTCTTGGCCATAGCCACATGATAGTCTCTGAAGAATACCATGTGTATTCAGTACTTAGTCTGTGGCACTGAAACTTTAGATGTGTGTGGAAGGGATATCTGCACAGAATTAAATGTATCTAGTAGCCAACTAATATCTAGTAAATTCTGTTCTCCTTACTACTCAGAGGAGTACACAAGCAATTATTTCCTGAGGAGGGGTGTGCTGGGTTGACCTTGGCCAACTGCCCCCACAGC
>NW_008795932.1:2145303-2149550 GCF_000699145.1 Aptenodytes forsteri
CGGGGCAGCCCCGGCCTCTCCTCACAGAGGACGCACTTGCAGCTCCTGCTGCCAGCACCTGGGCACCAAGGGTCCTAATTACATCCAGAGTTTTAACTTTCTTTCATAATTGGATGTTGCTGATATGTTGCTAAATAAAGATGACACAAAATACAGGGTTTTCTACCTCCACGTTTACCTGTGGGAACTTGGAGAATTTCACAGCAGGACATCGTCAGTATCCCCTGACATGTATTTTATCTATGGGGGGATGAATATGAGAGCTTCTAATTACTCTAATTTGAGGAGAGACTACTGAACAACATACCATTAAGCTACAGAATGGGTTTTCTTTCTGATTGTACTATTTATTTTTGGTATGTGATAGCAAGCTCCTTTAGTAAAGTTTGTTTATTGAGAACAGGCAGGCCACATTGCCACAGTCTTATTAACAGATACCTGCAACTTCAAAAAACCCATACATTTCATGTGCTGCTCCTTAACACAGCGTGTGTGGCCCAACCTGTGGTAAATAACCACTTCCATCCCCATCCCCTTTCCAAATACCCATTCTAGGGAGGCAAGAAGGAAAGGAAGGCTTGCTTTATTGTCATTATCATGGCTGCGTTAGGTGTGGTAGATCCCGTTGGTGAATTAGCCTCTTCAGTCTGCACAGAACTTAACAGCATGGAGGAGCAGCCTTGGGCTAAAAATCCTGGTCTGAATTTCATATCTCTAAATAGACAAAAGAACTGTCTGCCTAAACATCTATAAACTTAGGAATGCAAATAAACCAAAACATCAGTGGTGGTTTCGTTGCTGCCATTGTTGATAGATATCGAAATACTCAAATTCTACCAAACCAGGGAGTGTTTGCAGTTCATCATGTGAAGCCTGTTTCAAAGCATAAGATAAAATAAGAATGTTCATGCAAGTCTCGGTGCAGATTGCGGATCTGGGGCTGAAACCATTTCCATTTTCAGTTCAGCTAATTGGTTTCCAATTGCCTCTTTCATTTCACTGCCCCCAAATGCTCATTTTCAAATCTGGAAGCAACTGCATTGCTAACTCTATAAAACAGAAATATTTTTGCTTGGTTTGTTGATTATCTGAAGCATTTTTCTAGCATCAGTGAACTTAGAGCTACTTATGTCACTGATAACTAGAGTTACTTGATTTACATTACTCCTACAAGATGTAAGCTTACAAGGTTCAAATTGGTTCCTACTCTACTGTTGTAGCTATGTCATGAAATAAGTTCGTCACTTGAAACTACCATTAAGACAGGACACACACCTTGATGTCAGAAATGTTTTAGATATAAAAAAAATTCACATCAAGGAAAGATGCAGGTTTTGTAGGCTGTCTACACCCGAATGGCATGGCACACATGTATGTCATATGCATGTGTTTGATGTGTACCTTTTAATCATCTATCCCTTGCCAGCCCAGAAAAAGAATAATTTATAGATTAGGCATCGTAGATTGTGGAGATTTTTATTTCTTTCTGAAATGTTTGCGTGCTGAGGAAGACTTGTTGATTTGGACTAGAGGTTTACTCTGCTGTCTATGTTTTCAGTTTGCCATCCTTCATGACATACTCTGTGCCTACTTGCACCATTGAGCTGTGCATGAACTTCAAGAGTTCATACTCCTTGAACCAGCGAGTAACTGACTCCATTGTCAGTAACATCAGGGAAGATAAAATGCATCAATTAAGCTTGATGTATTTCATGTAGAAGCAAAGTTGAGCACTAGTAACATCCAAGGTGGTATTAATCACAAAAATAAGAACAGCGCTAATACAGTTTATGAGTTGAAGATTGTTAATGTTTCCCTGAAGAAACTTTTACATATTTGTTTGCCTGATTTGTGATGCTCTCCTCTTTCATTTTAATATTCCAGTTTTCTCTTTTACTTGCCTACTTGGAGAATGTCTGAGAAACCCCTTTATGTTTATTTGAGCACTTAGAAGAATTAATGCTGGTTTACTCCTCTCAAAGATAATTACATTTTACAATTAGCTAAATTTTATTTTATTTCTTCTGTCTAATTGTTCAGATGGCAGCAATACTAAAATTGCCGTGGTCTTTCATATCGCCTCTTCTCTGAGCTGGCCCATGTTCATTACAAAGAAGCCTTTGGGTAAACATTAACCAGCAAAATTTCTTTGTTCAAAGGCAGCACACATCATGTACAGTGCATTAAATTCAGTAATTTTCCAGTTATTTTTTGTAACAGCAATGTGGAAATCTTGATAAAATCTGAATATGGTAATCCAAATATATAATATATATAAAAATATATATACTCTTTGCACAGTTTCAGTTGTAAGTTATTTTTATGTTTCCTGTTTTGTAAAATAATACTTTTATAATAAAGATTTTAAAATGTTATGTTAAAGCTAAATAGGTTCCTAACATATGAACAAAAAAAAAACTTATATCTTTAAACCATCATGGTTACACCAATCCTGCTGTTATAAAGAAAAATAGCTATAGTTTTGAAAAATTGAATGAGATTCAGAAATGCTCAGATGGCTAGAAAAATATGTTAAAAGGATTGGAAGGGAGCTCATTGTGTTTAGTTTTAAGAAGACAAGGTTATGGGATGTTGATTACAATCTATGTGTATCTTTTTGAGGAGCACAAAACTGGTGATGGAAAGAAAAACTTTTGATGGCAAAGAAAGATCCAGCAGCTGGAGACTGAAGCTAGGTACATTCAGACTTGAATCGGGTAGCTCTTCTGAACAAGGAGAATAACTCACTAATCACAGGAGCACTCCCATGAAGGGCATTGGATTTACCATCGCTCAGCACTGATGTTTTTCTAAAAGTCGTTCCCGTGTGAAGACAGACAAATTGGAGGAACCTGGTGGCATGCGTTCTATAGGTCACGCTGCAAGTTCTGAGAAAACCTGTTTTCTCTCTGAGTTACGGCTAACGTGGGTGGACGTGTTAGAGATGGTGCAACCTGTAGAAGTGACAGTGTGATCTGTGGATGAGAATATTTGGTTGATCTGGTGTCAGGTCTCCTCAGGGGTGTGATTGCTCTCTGAACTTAAATGTTTTGCTAATACTCCTAATGCCCTAATTCCTTTATGTGTAATAGGCAGACTGACAGGAACAGTCACTGCCTACATCATGAGAAGAAGATGAAGTTCAGTTAGAGAGATGAAGTGTGTGTTCCTGTTCTCTTTTTCATTACTAAGTAATCTTCGTATGAAATTATTGTAGCCAACATCCATGGGTAATCATTCTTCAAAGTGATGAGCTTTTCTGCTCTACTCTCGGGCACGTGATTCATCCCATCACATGACTTAGATTGAAATTAAGCATGCTACAGTTTCAGGTTTTTTTCAATGCAAGCTTAATGCCATAGGCTGAGTTTTCCAGAGGAGGTTAAAAAAGCCAATGCTTATTGATGGTAAGAATTGTGCCTATTATATGTCAAGACCTTTTGTAAATACAGCTTTGATTTATTCATTCTATTTTATTTTCTTCCTAAATTGAGATCTCCTTCTATACAAGTCTGCAGTGATCAAAGAGAAGGATGTAGGATTCCTTTAATTTTTTTTCATTCACACCTCATTGGAGTTAGTACAATATTGGAAGAACATTATAAGAATTCAGACTCTCAGCTGGTTGTTCATGCTACCAGTGAACCTGCTTTCCTTAAAACTTTGTTGTTACTCTGCATTTAATTTGTGTTAGTTGCTGAAAACAGTCCAGAGATTAGGATGAATAAAGTTGGAATGTTAAATATTTAAAAGGAAACAGTGGGAATTTAAGTCACGGTTTTCTTTTGTTACAAGTGGACAACCAATCAGAAGCAGAAATGTCCCTTTTGGATATAAAAAGCTTGAGGATTCTTCTTGGTAGACGTCGGTGTACATGATAGTTTTTAATGTGAATAAAAGTGACTTTATGGCCTTGAGAAACAGTAGTTCTGTTTCACATATGGGATCTCTATTTTGCAAACAGAAACCTGTAGCAGTGACAGACACATGTAAATACATCCATATCTGCGAGTGTCTGTGAATGTAGTTTAAAATGTTTTGGGATATGGATTTAATACTGCTATTTAAAATTCCCTTAAATGTGAAAATAATTACTGACCAATGAATCATAATAAAATATCTATTTACTAACCTTTACTAATCAGTGGTACATGAAATACTGTGTTTTCCATACATCGTGTCATCCGTTCTAAGAATATCTCAGATGCCACTATGTTACAAACTCCAATATAAACTTCTATTAAATG
>NW_008795932.1:2149688-2154555 GCF_000699145.1 Aptenodytes forsteri
TGTACACTTAGAGAAAAAAAAAAAAAAAGGCAGAATTTCTACCTTCAAATGCCACATCTGGGCTAACCGTGATCAGCATGCTACCATGGAGTGTTAAGCAAGAAATCCCAACTACACTCCAGAGACAAAAGGTTGGCAAGTGATGGCTGGCTTCCAGACTTACTGGAGAAGGGAAAATAATCTCTTTGTGGAGATACAGAGAAAAGAAAGAAAGGTTTGATCTGTTTTTTAACAGCTTCTTCTCTTTTTCAATCCCTAATTAATTTTAGCAGTTATTACCCCCTTACAAATCTCTTTTTTAAATGTAATATTTATATATTTGCCTTATAGTCCAGGTAGAATGGTGAACCCAACAGTAGGAGCTAATGATCATGTATATCAGAAGATACACTGAAGTTGAAATTGATATTTTTTGAGGAAAAATACTGTAACTATTTTTGTATTCTTAGATTTGTGCTTCTAAGTGCTAAGTCATACTGATCAGCACGGGTTTATTGCATTATTTCAACGGTGGAGATAATTAAATGAATGATGACTAAAAGAGCACATTTATATGACATTCAGTTATTTAACGATGTAAACTGTCAAAGTGTTTTATTCCAAGACTCTAAAAGCTGAATTTAGAAGCCAATCCAGTGAAGACTTTCGGATTTAATTTTTCATTAGCTTTAATGACTTTTTTCAATGGTTATTGTATGGGTCATCTGCAAAATGCAGTAATTAAAGCACTGGTGGTAATGATAACTCACAGAAAATAACTGAAACTGAGTTTGAGTACGTCTGTCTTTATGCCACAGGACTACACCAAAGGCAGGTATGCATGTTTTGTTTTCAGTTACTGTGCTTTCCTTTCTGTGGTGGAAGCCATTGGGAAATAATTGCTCAGCATTATGAATACCTTCCACCACATTATATTTAAGGTTCTGTTGAGGTTTTTTTCTAGTCAAATTTTAAAATAAGCTCATAGTTGCTAATATCAGAAGGGTGTTTCTGTGCCAGATAACCCTCTTTCTCAGCCCCTGGACGTTCTTTACGTCCACTTCATGCACATAGTCTCAAGCATTTGACCATTAATAGATGTGTGAAAAACAGTAGGTGCCCATTTTTCCCTACAGCCTTCATCCTCCCTCACTTTTCAGTCTTGCCTTTAAAGGGTATAAATACCAGAACATGGTGTAAAGCTCCTTACCTCAAGGAAATTGGTGTGTGTCCTGTGATTCAACAGTCTTAGTCATGCAGATTAATTGATGATCCTCAGCATATGATTTAGCTTTGACTCCCAATGGTCTTTACAATCCTTAGTATTGGGGGACAGTCCAGTGGATAGGGTGCTAGACTAAGACTCAGGAGACCCTGTTTTCCAAGTTTTTCTCTGCCCTACTGAATGAACACAACTTTCTGTGTCTGTAAAAGAAGGGGACATCTTCCCCTTTGAGGTACTTTGAGCCTGGCAATGGAAAAAAAAGAAAAATAATTTTAAATGGCCCTTTTATTATTACTTTACTTTGGACTTTACTGGGAAGCAATGCACCTAACGTATTCTCTTAAATATACCTTAGGTTGATTTTGGTCTCTGCCATTTATTTACTTTGAGTTGGAACAGTCACTTAATGGTATGTACCTTGGTTTATGTCTGTAGACCAGGGGAGGTGGTCCTGCACTGCTGTGCTTCACGTATATTTTGATGACTTAAATTACTGAAGGATTTTAAGTAGGGATGGTCATAATTAGTGCATGTTAAATGCTCTTCAACATAGTGTCAAGGTGCACATCAAGTGATTAAAATTGAGGACAGTGATACTCCTACTAGAATAACTCTTCCTGTTTTGGGGCAAAATATGTATTTCATCATCAAGTACAGTGGCAGAAAGAAGAAGGGAAAAGAGGCTGTTTCTGGTATTATGGGCTGCTGGCCTGTTGAAGTTCTGCAGCAGAGGCCCAGAAATGAACTATCAATTGAGGTGATAAGGTAACTAGATTATCCTGTTGGAAGATGCTTTGAGATCCATGGATATGCATAGTGTTCCCTTTCAAGGGTTAACTGTGAAGTGGGAAGGTATGTAACATGCTCATTGGATAGAATAGAGATAGCTAAATGCAGTTGAGATTTTTTTGGTTTTGTTTTTTTTCTAAGATCTTGAAAAACAGATGAGATCCATGTTGTTTCATTAGTGTGCAGAAGTTATAAATGTCTTAGCTTTGGGGGGGTTCCTCAGGAAATACAGTTATTGTCTTGTTTTTTCCTGGGTTTTGAAACATCTGTTAAAGTCACAGGTCCTTGTTTACAAATCAAAATCCCATATGTGAAGCAGAATTGTAATTTCTTGGATATTACTCTTATTTTTGTTCACATTTTTACAAAACACTCTAGTCTCAGGGAAGGGTATTATTAATACTTCATTTTTTTAATTTTTTAGTACTGTGTGGCTTCCAGAATAAGTGCAAACTCTTTCCTGGGAAAGCCTGTTTTGAGTTTATAGTAAAAAAGGATTTAAAGTTTGCAGATGTTCCAGTTTTGGAAGCAGGCCAGAGCTACAAACTTGATTTTATACCCTATAAGGGTAAAGAGATTGGGGAGTTTTTACCAAGAATACTTTACTAACAGATCGGGCTTCTCTTCAGAGAAAGCTGCCAATTAAAAAACTGCCTCCAATACTTACTTACGTATTTTGGTTCTAAAGGGCAGAAGTCATGGGCCCAAATCGTGTTCCTGGTGAAGTTAAGGGCATCTACCCTTCATCAGCATGTGACATTGTGGCTGGGACAAGGTTTTCATTCTGCCTGTGTGTCACTAAGCACCCAGGAGGGCCCACCTCTGAAGATCTGATGCAGAGTCTACCTCAGGCAAGAGTAAATGGAGATGTTGCCTGAGGAATGACTGACTATTTCATATAGGAATCCTTAGGATATAAAGTGATTTGTAGTAAACAAAGGGAATTTGATTCCTCATAAAGTGCTGACACGCAATTCCCATTGGCTCACCCAGGGAGAAATTATTCCTTCTTGTCTGATCTTATAAAAGTAATGTCTTCAGACCCTTAAAAATCCTGCTTTGTGCCACTGGCAAGCTGAGGGGGTGATTGCCAACTTCCTTCTGGTGGTTGGGAGGGAATGGTTTGGTGGAGAGGAACATTCATTAAAACACTTGATGCGAACCTGAGTGGCATTTCAGAAAACTAAGAAACTTTTGGAAAATCGGTAAAGATATGGAAAATTGCTATTGGCCTTATGTTTCATAGATGTTTTGTGAAGAAGCTTTCAAAAGGCTTAGTACCATTTTCCAGCCCTCTATTGGAAAATTCAAGTTTTGTTAAACGCCAGGTTTCTTGGGACCAAGGCAGAAGAATTAAAAGGGTGTGTTGTTCGTTTTTTGTTCCCTCCCACTTCCACAGTACCAGAAGATGAAGCTCGTTGCCTTCCTTCTGAAGTATCTGGTGCAGAGGTAGTGTTGGACTAGATGAGTCTTGTGTACAATTCAGCATAGTGATTTCCACAAACATAAACTACCATGAAATTACATTACTGATCTATATGAATAGCTTCTGCCAAAGCATCGTATCCTTATGATGCTTTAAAAAAGCGCAATGCCCTTAACGTGTGGTTTAAACTTACGGCTATTGGCTACTCCTGTCACAGCAGGTAGGAGGAAGCAAGCACAATTCCTTCTACTCTAAGACATTGGAATGCAGTGGATCTGGGTCTTAGCTGTCAGCAGCTGAAGGTTACAGACCTTGGTAAGGAATACAAGAAAGGATGAAAATACGTATCACAACATCAATATTGCTTACCAAACCTGTCCAGTATTTTGAGCCTTCTAGATTCCTCCAGTGACTAATGTACATGTCATTTTGGTGGTAATAGAGAGCTTTGATAATAGCATTCTCTGTTCATGTACTGAAATGATAGATTCCTTTAGACAGAGGATGTAAAGATAAGTGAAATTTCAGGTTTCTGAGGGGGAGATTGTTACATTTTCCCATCTTGACAGAAGAGATTTTAAGGAGCCAGCTGAAAGCTCCAGTTGAGTTGCTTTTGTCTGGATAATGATATGTTCAAATCTACCTTGCAGCCTAGAACCCCTTTTAATTTTTTTGAACTGAATTGCTATCGGGGGGAAAAAGAGTCTAAGTAACCTTGTGGCTGGTGTCCCCAGTGGAGACTGCCTTGAGCAACCTGCCTTCATCTAAGTTGTGAACTTAGTCCACCTTTGAGAGAGCAGCAAGCAGTTACCAAGGCAGAGCTCAAGCAAACAAGGGCAAGAAGTGTATGTCAGGGTGCTTAGCCAACTGCTCTCCATGCCGTCGCTAGCATATGTGCTCAAAAGGATGGATAACAAGACAGTTTTGTGAAAATCTGCTGAAAGTTATTTTGAGTAGAAAAAACCTACTCCGAAACCCTTCTGTTACTGTGCCCATAGTTGAAAGAGTTTTTTGGCCACCAAATTCTCAGATGAAGTTTGAGGTCTAATTGGAACCTCAGTTCTTTGGGATGATTTTCTCCTGTGTAAGTACAAACTGTCAAAAGTCAGTGTTTGAAGTGTTTGACATCTGAAAACTCTGCTTTCACTTGATACTTGGAATTGCCTTTGAGCAAAGGTAACATTTTTTTGCCTTTTAAATGTACAGATTTAGAGATGTAGGTTCTTAATTTACAAGGTAAATTTGCTCTTGTTCTGGTTTCGGCAGGGATAGAGTTAATTTCCTTCCTAGTAGCTGGTACAGTGTTGTGTTTTGGATTTAGTGGGAGAATAATGTTGATAACACACCAGTGTTTTAGTTGTTGCTAAGCAGTGCTTACACTAGTCAAGGACTTTTCAGCCTCCCATGCTCTACCGACTGAGAAGGCTGGAGGTGCACAGGAAGCTGGG
>NW_008795932.1:2154985-2166933 GCF_000699145.1 Aptenodytes forsteri
ACTTGCTTTGTATATTCTTCTATTATTATTGTTACTATTATTATTATTAGGATTTTATTTTATTTCAATTATTAAACTGTTTTTATCTCAACCCATGAGTTTTCTCACTTGTACTCTTCTGATTCTCTCCCCCATCCTACCTGGGGGGGGGAGTGGGCGAGCGGCTGCGTGGTGCTTAGTTGCCGACTGAGGTTAAACCACGACAGCTCTGCAGTTATGATCGCTTTAAATCTATCTGCTAAACTATTTTACTTGCTTTCAGACTGTTCTTTAGTGAGATTATTTTGGGTTTTTTGAGAGAATGATGGTCAAATTTATGACTGTGTTCTCTATAGCAACATCAATTATTCCAATAAAGGCCAAATAAAAAGAACTGTTTACTTGTTTTCTCAGACAAAGACTTTCTGGGACTTTCAAGTAGCTCAGATGTCTGTATCACAGCAAGCCTCCATAACACAATGAATTCTCATGCTGCCTTCACATGTGTTCCCACACTATTCAGTAGAGAGGTCCATGAAAAGGCACTTGTTGATGCCCTAGAGACTAGCTTGTTATCATGCTTTTTGTAGACTGTTTCCACAAATAATGCAGTTCAATGCAATGGAACTTAACACAGGAGTCAACAGTGTTGAAAATGGTTTTGGTATTTTGCTGAGTGAGCGTCACTTTAGCAGGAGTGTGTCTTTGGTCTGCTGGACTAAAATAAATTTGTTGCTGTTGAATGTGAAAAACTAGGAAGCTCCCTGCTGTCTATTTTGCAACAAAGATTGTTGTTGTCTTTCTGTTGGAGTTTCTGCTGATACGAGGCAATTCTATTTCATATGAAAAGAGGGAATAGAGGCCTTGTGCTGTGCATGTGCCAAGTGGCTACTTAAGGCTTAAGTGTAAGACAACATCACCTCGCTGATTCACTGGGGCTCTGCTAAGTTACCACTTTTGATCTGTTTATTGCATAGCTGATTGCTTGGCATCAAAGTTACACAAGTGAAATTCCTCAGATGTCCTTTTTTAAAACTCTGAGGAGAATGATAATTAACATGGGATTTGTTTAGATTTGGTTTTTTCTAAGGAACTTCATTTTCATTAGTCTGTCTCACTTATACTCTGACCATGATTTCCCTTAGCCTAAAACGAAGGAAATGATCTCCCCAATTTAGTATTTTACTTTGATTAGAATTGTGTAACTCATGCTGAGAATAGTAACATGGTTTATAGTTTTTTTCTTTATCTGTACCACTCAAAGGACTCCATAAAGAGGCAGGTGGCATTAACACCATTTTGTAGGTAAGAAATTGAAACAGAGAGAAGGAAACACCTTTCCTAAGATTTCACTCAGTTGACCAGTCTGGTGCCCTCTGTGACAATGTAATGCCGTTTACCTGTAAATAAACTGGATGCTGGTGAATCAGATTATTTCATGCTTCAGCTCTGTCTCTGGTGATTTAGCTGTATGCTAACTTAGTCTTACCTTGCAGACAGTGTGGGCTGTGACATGCTAGTGGTCCTAATGCTGGTAAAAGGAAAACATAGGTACTTAATTTTGAGCTCTTTTTTTTTCACAGATGATTGTAGCAGAAAACCACATCTTTCTAGAAGAATCACACTGAACTATAGCAGATGGGAGAGATGAGCTGCTAAAATGTCCAGAAGTTCAGCTTCAATGCCTGAGCATTAAAGATGAAGACATAAGGCAACCAAATCTCGAGAGAAAAAGCTGTCATTCTGAGAAACAGACAAAGAAATGACACCTGAGGGACATGGATGTCCAGCAGTACCCCTGGCAGCACTGGGGGTTTCTTTAGTCACCTTACTACTGGTTTCCTTATAGCAGTGGAGGTTGAGATATCATAGTTGTACCAATAGCTTTAGGTCTGGTCTGGAGCTTGCTGTTGGACGATACTTATGATACTTGGATTCCAGTCATTCAGTATTTAACGCTGGTAAAACGTCTTCATCCACAGTGTCTTTCAAAACACTAGGATGGAACAAAACTTGAGTTTTTCTAGCTTCATTATTTTCTGGAAGTAGGAGGTGAAAAGGCGGAGCAAACAGTACAACAACAGTACATAATGGGTGGCTTGACTTTTCAGCTTTCGATGAGCTTGTGTTTGTAGGCAGCTGCATGAAGAACTGCCAGCTGTACAAGATTGTTTGCAAAAGAGGACTTCAGTAACATTTTACAAATTTTCAAAGGCAAGAACTATGATGAGTTGTTGACTCCTAAATTCCATAGCCAGGTTTGATTAAAAAAATCTCCATCATTTGACTGCATTTACTCACATGAAAAAGAACTGTTCATGATAACCTTGTTGTAGCCATGATAGTCTGATAGTCTACGGATATAAATGAGGTAATGTTTGTAAGAAGAGGTCATCTGTTCTATTACTTCTTTCTACAAATCCTTCATTCTCATTAATATGCATTCCTGTTCCCTCTACTATAGAAAACGAAATCATGCACTAAAATGACTGTTCCCTTTGATCTTTGTCACCTCAGGCTTTACAGTGTTACTTCGTTTTGGTTCTCATTTAAGAAATTACTCAAGAACTGTTTCTAAAAGAGGTTTGGAATGTTAATTAGGTCCATTAGGTCGATGCTGAGGCCATCAAATTAATTTTGCTTCTGTCCTATGTAGATATGAATCTCAGCTTCCTGAATTGAAAAGGCTATTACATTATATACAACCCATTGTGTCCTGGAACTTCTCTACAATGCATTTAGAGTACTTATCTGCCCCAAAGAAATATTTCTGCTCATTCAGCATAAGTTTAAAACACCTACTTTGCAGAAGAAGGCAGTCTCCTCTGTCTCTTTTTACTTCTGATTTGTGGCAAAGGTCTAATGGAAGTTAAACTGAAATAATAAATATGTTCTTATTTAAACCATAGGACTTCTAGGGGGGCTTCAGAATTCCTGGACATTTAAAACAAAATGAATAAGAAATTCTGCATCTTTAGTTCTAATAACAGTGCTTATTTTATGTAGAGTCCAGCATACAAACTGCATCTAAAATACTTTGCGAAGTTGAGTGGTAACAGACAGGAGGAGAATTCATGTCCTTGGTTTGTTTGAAGGAGGCAGGACTTTGTATCATTGGTGTCAGAAGTCCATTCTGATCCTACCAGACAGATGGGTATGACATTAAAGCTACTAGAAGATATTATGACAGGTTTGCATCCAAGGCCAAAAAGGATGATAATTATGAACAACTGCTTAAGGAAAGCATAATTCACGCTAGCCAAAAAATGCACATAAAAATATAACCTGTTGTGGAAATGAATGAAATTATGAGTTTCAACCATTATTGCAACTTTCCTTGTAAAGCAAATCTGCAACACGGGGCTATTGTGCTTTTTATGAGGTAGGGAGGATTAGAATTTGTCTCAGGACTCCTTTGGTTCACTTTTCCGCAGTGCCTTTGGCTCTGAGTAGCCTCGGGCATTCATACCATTTGTGTGCACTAGCTCGTGCTTCACATCTCCATCTGCTTCAGATACAACTCCTAAGTATCTCAAATACCCACCTAGGAAACCTAATTTGTTTATAAAAATAATGTCAGTTGGGAAGGACAGATTTAAAATCTTCCTAAAAATTATCTGTCCCTGTCTCTGATTTGGGATTTACTAAGGAGAGATAAGCAGTAATCGCTTGATGACGCTGCGGGTTCTTACAGTTTAATTAATGAATGACTGTAGATGCATTGAGAACCTCTGATAAAACATAGCCAAGACATAGAAAGTATACTTATTTTAATGTCTCGTTGCAAGGACCCTTTCTTCAAATGAATATCCCTGGGTTAATATAATTGTCATGATAGTCAGTTACAAGTCTGTGTGGTTCCTCTGTAATTCTTTTTTCTTTTCTAATTGTTACCTTGGGAAGAAATTGTTCCAGATACATTTTTCACAGCCAAGCTGTAAACTGTAAGTTCAGCGTAAAGGAAGCTAATAAAGGAATGCAGTAAGATGATGCGGTTTTATGTGTGATGTCAGGAAAAATAATTAGGATTTTTCTCCCAGAGGGAGAAAAAATAAACGTGCTGGTCTGGAGCGCAAAAAAAAGAAAAGTTTCAATTTCTGATATTTCAAGTGAGAAAGAGATTAAAAAAAAATCTGAGATGGAAGCACTTTGCTGAGCTCTATACTAAGGAGACAAGTTATCCAGTGGTAAGAGATGTAAATAGGAGCTTGTCACTGATGTCTTTTCTGGCCTTGAACAAGCCATTGAACTGTGCCTTGATTTCTTCATCAGCAAAATTAAATTAGGGATTGACATTTTGGTTCAGAATATTGTGATGAACTTAGGTGAGTAAATTTGAGTAGTTTTTCAAACGTGTTTGACAGTAAGCTGAATTTAACCATCCAAATAATTGCAGCTGATATTAGTAGTACATTAAATCAATTTTATTTTACATGTTTTCCTTTAAGCAATCAAAACCAAAACAATGTACAATTTGATTTAATGTCTTTCAAGTTCTCCTTGGGGACATATTGGGGTTTTGAGCCTGCAATATGCCCTACTGTTCTGCAAAAGAAATCACAGCTCTTTTCCCCAGAAAGTTTACAAGGTAAACATCAGGGTAAAGTCAGTGATACATATATATTTTGATTTCATATGTGTCTTTTTCCCACAACCTTTGATGTTAATTCTGAAAACAAATTTGTACAGTTTCTTTTGGGGGATTCAGGGCTATGAGGCTTGGTTTTCCCAACAGCAGATGGATTTTCATTTCTTTGTTCCATTTAATTCGTTGTTCTTATTAACCTGATCCCTGAAGGTATGCAGCAGTCAAGAATGCACCATTCTTTATTGCTTTCCTTTCCCAGTGGTAAAGTAGCCAAATACATCTTCACTAAAAGTTGTTTTTATACAATAAGAATCAAGGAAAAGTTAAACATTACTGCAGAGAGACTTAATTGACATAGCTAGGAGTGTCTGCTAGGTGGGTGACCACAGATGGATAGATGTCTTTAACTTTGTAAATGTTATGACGTTAGAAGTCTAAGATGAAATACCGCTGTGTCATGAGCTCAGTCAGCATTCAGGAGATGAATGCATCCGTCATTGGCCTTGTGATTAAAAAGCATAAAGTGGCATAAATCCAATAAATTATTCCAGATGTTTATGAGGTTTTTTGCATCTTTTAAATATGAAAACTTACGGTTTCCTTGTGACAGAGGTTAAGAAATATCTCAGCGAACTACAGAGTAATAGATTCTCTACTCAAAAACTGTGACCCATATCATAATGAATATATGGCAAAAAACCCCACGGCAATAAAGGAAGACAGCCAAATCCATGGCAAAAAAACCTGAAAACATGCCCAATAATATATCCAAAACAGTACGTGACTTATCGAAACTAGAGCATAAAAACTGAGCTGGCTCTAATGTAAGTAAATTGGGTGTTTGAGGTAATAGCAAGAACTTAGGTAAATGAATGCTCCAAGGTAAAGCTGTGCTGCTCTGCGACATCCATCTGTGTCCACACTGCCTCCAGTGATTTGTATTTTGACTTTTTGCTGACGATGCTTGAAAAGACTACAGTCTACCCAGCAGAAATCTGGTTTTCCTAGATTGTGTGAGTGCAATATAAACTTTAACATAATATTTCCTATGTTAGTTTTGATTAGAAGGAATAAAAAAGGCTTTCTGATCCCCATATCTTTTGAGATAAACTAACAGCCTGTGGATTCCTGCTATATGTATTAACGTAACAGGAACATGGAAAGGCCTTTGGAACTGGGATGAAGCACTGTCCCAGCTCTGTAGAAAGGATGTCCTGAGTGGAAATGAGAACAAGTACAGTATGAATTAGCTGTTTGAAGGTTTTGGTCTCCAGGCAAATTGCTGTTTGGCAGATAGCAAATTTTCAGTGCAGACTCGACAGTCAAAATTAAGGCATTTGAGCCTTATAAAATAATGTAATTGTTAAATGGTCAAGAGATGCCAGTTAGGAATTACACACTGTCTGAGCAATGCTGCTAGAGGACTGTGCATGTATGTGTCTTAAAAGGTCTGGTGACTTTCTGAAAGAGATGTGGGGAGATTATGAGGAACATCTCTGTATCTTCAATGTAAGATTTTTAAGGAAGTATGTGCTGTGATATTAGTAGTATTTGGCACTTAGGTGTTTTTACATATTCGAGGCATGGTTAAGCCATTAAGGGATCCTCATGACATGTCTGTGAATGAAGAATAATTGCTGATAAATTCACACTCTCTGGCTTAAAAATGCATGCCTTGATCTTTGAGAAATTGCCTGTCTCTGTTAGTGAGTCAGTGGCAGACCGTGGTTTTAACTTAGTTGTGTTTCATACCCAGAATCTACTTATTTGAGCTGTGTACGTTGAGGAGCCATAAAAACCTGGTTGGCTTCAAGGAAAAAAAGAAAAAAAAAAAAAAATTAATAAATAAACCCCACGGCAACAACCCAGTATGTTCATTGCTACAAATATAAATACATTTAGCAATAATCCTCTCTTTTTTCCTATCTTGTTTTCATTGTCCTGGATACCCTCAGATCTTCTTTCTGTGTTGAATTCGTGGCTTCAAGTGGTGTGTCTGCTGCAGTGTGTTAAAGATGTGAGAAGGAATCAGCGTGAAAGCTTACTAGGACCATCTCCAGTGCAATTCTAATACCTTTCATTTGGAAATCTAGGAAAAAATCCCAGAAATACCAGATTGTAGCAGAATGGTTTGACTTTTTATTTCATACTGTTCCTTTGGCAAATGAAGGAAGTTACCATCATCCCCCAGTGATTTTTCTACAGCACTTTCCTGTTTCAGTTGCAGAGGACGGTATATATTTGTTGTTTGGGGGGAAGGAGTTGTTTAACGCCTTGAAAAACTTGTGTGATTTGATTATTTTAAATTTAGTGTCACTGCTCCAAAGTGAACTGCCTGGGCATTTCCCCTTGCCCTCTTCTCCAGGGCTGCTCCACGTAGCTCTCAGGTCTCGAACCTCGTGATGTCTAAGCCACTG
Organism: Aptenodytes forsteri; assembly: GCF_000699145.1. Taxonomy (NCBI): domain Eukaryota; kingdom Metazoa; phylum Chordata; class Aves; order Sphenisciformes; family Spheniscidae; genus Aptenodytes; species Aptenodytes forsteri. The sequence goes on from NW_008795932.1 coordinate 2,161,970, forward strand.
GTCACAGACAACATCTCCGGCATTGCTGGCAGACACAGGAAATGAAAAAGCCGAAATAGAGGCCAACAAGGTGTATTACACCTCATGTTGCTTGCAGCGTTCAGCATTACTGCCTGTGGCCAGTGAAGGGTGGTTACCTGACTCATGCCTGAAGATCCTGAATTTTCCCTGTAACACCTTTGAGGGATCACACCTTCAGCATGTATGGTTTTGTCCTCTCACAGGTAATGACAATGTTTTCAGGGCTCAGCTTTAATAAAACAGAATGCTACACAATTGGAACAGATCCTGTCTGGAAAATGTATTAAAAATCTTTTCAACTGAACCACTCGTGTACTTCCTCTGTTAGTCAGGAGGAGCACTTGTTTAATACTTTTCTTGAATGATTTTCATGAATTCCCCCCACAAATGCTTTTTTTTGGGGGAGGGCAGTGAGTCCCTCAGAGAGCATGTGGCTTCTTATGGATTTAGTTAGAAATTCTGTTGCTAGGAAGCCTGTAAAGAAATATGTGGTATGAATAACATGAATACATGCAGTAGTCCTCAAATAGCCCTTGTACCCATCTGTCACGTGTCAACATTTGTTTATGGAAATGTCTTTTCCCAAATGTCAGTCTACTTCATTCAAAACTTCACAAGTTTGCTGTAAAATTGTCATCTTCAACTATGCAGATGAGTCCAAATAACTCTAGTGCAAATAATAAGCTTTGACCTCAAGCAAAGCACTTTCATTGTTGAGTTGCTGCATTTCTCCTTTCGCTTTCACTGCCTTTGTTCAGCTATATGTGTAATTTATTCTTTATTTAAATTTTTTCTGTTACAGATTTCATAATTGCAATTTAAGCGTTACACTGGGACAGGGCAAAGATTAATTTGATTTTAATTCATTTCTTAATTGCAGTTTTCTCCAAAGCTTGAGTTACATTTCTCTCTGTATTTAGAGTTGCTACTTTGGTCTAACATAAATATTAACCCACTTAAAGCTACATTTAGTTTAGGAAGACATTTCATCTCTGTTCACCGTGAAATTGCCACAAATGAGCAAGAATAGAGTTGTGCTCTTAATTCCATGTGCGTGGCATTGAATCATTATTCTTTAAGGCATTTATGAATTATCCTGTCACTAGGGAATCTAGTTTTCAAAGAAATTTATGGATGTAATGTTATCTCATCTTCAGAGATGTGTCTGTATTTTCCATGTTCTGCATCTAGACTAATGTTTGTCTGGGCCGGGGCTATCTACTGCCACTTAGGGTCACAGGCAAAGGTTAAACATTTGCAGTAGAAACAAAAATAGACTGGAGGATCTGGAATCAGAGTGGTCACCAAGTTGTCCCACTGTCCAGAAGCGCTCTGCAACTCAAAATCCATTTTGGAGTTTAAGTTTACAGCGACATCTACATCTTTGTCACCAGGTAGCGCGTGTAAAATAAAAAGGTCTTGTGCTCTGTGGATTAATCTTGTTATTGGCACACTGATAACATTGATAATATGTGCCCATGTTGGTGCTCCTTCTCAAAAAGCTTCAAGTTTTAATGTTTCTACCCATTTGGTTCTTATGGGAAAGATGTCCCCATTGTACATTGCTTTCTTTCCTGGAAAGCTCGTTGGGCCAGGACAGATAACAATGCCGGCAGCAAAAAAAAATTATACAAGTCTTGACAGAGCAGAACTTACTTGACTTCTAAGCTTGTCTGAAGAATTAAAACAGCAAAATGATAGTCTGTTACGATAAAAGCCTTTTGAATTTGTTTGATCTGAGAGTTCTGTCACTGTAAATGTCTCTGTTTGAGAAAATGGTGTTATCTACCTCTCTCACAAATCAGAGGACCACCAGGAATGTGGACCTTTTCATTCTCGTATTAGCAATTGTGCTGCTTTTAATAAGAATAAAAATTCAGGTTAATAACTCTTTGTTTCAAGAACAGGCACAGGTAGTGTTTAATGTTGCCTCCTGAGGTTTGTAGTCTCACTCAAATGAGATCACTTTGAAGGAGCAGACTACATCTGCCAGCTCTTAGTCATGTAACAAGGCACTAACTGCTGTGTCACATCATGATCCTGATACGCCTTCCTTGGGTTTCCTTTGTTTTCAGTAATAATATTTCAGGAAGATTTGTGAGAATTTCAGAGGCCTTTTGACAGGGAGTGAGAGCAGATACACTCCAAAGGCCAAAGGGTGCAGCGATGGCCAGCAGCTCCACCAGGGACGGGGAGCCACGGTGATGGTGAGGCATGCAGGAGCGCTGAGCCAGGATGCCGGGTGGCAAGTCAGGATTGGGTCTGGAGACACAGCCCAGTGAGTCCATAGCCACGAGACAGCTTCCAGGGTCAAGCCAGGAAGCCCAGGCATCAGGTCCAGGTCTGGATTGGGGAGCCAGGAGACCGGATGCAGATGTAGCTGCTGCACAGCTGCAGCTTGAAATCAGCTCTGACGTTTTTATTGATTTCACCCCTTCCACCACCTTTCTTTTCTGCAACGAACAGCATCTTGCAGCATCCCAGCAATGCCATGCCCCCGCCTACGCGCATGTAGTTGCCAAGCGTGTAGGGTACAGTGGAGCATCGAGGATCATAGCAGTAAGCAGAAAGACTTACAGGAACTGTCCAAAGACAGACTTACAGGAACTTCAGACAGGTCATTTCAATGGATTCACCGCATTATTTAGCCATTGTGAAGAATCTTAGAAATGCATCTATTCCCCAGCAATTTAAAAGCCATTTATTAAGGTGTCACTCAAGTGGATTATTCTTGCCTGTAAAGTGTCACCTAAGCACTGGCCCTGCATATGGTGTTTCCTACTTGGTGACAGTGATGAAGCTTTCTGATGTTGTTAGGAATTTGAATATGTACTAAGCTTTTCTGTAAGTACCAGTGTAATTCCCGTAAGTTTCCTGGATTTTATGTGCTGTTTTGGGTACTGGCAGCTTAAGTGGTTTTATGGGTAGTTTGTGCTGCCACTATGACATTATAGCATTTGGAAAGATTTTGGTGAATCTCTGCCCAGTATTATGTGCTTCTTTTACAGAAAAGCTTTTCTTGGTGGAGATGAAGAAATAATGAAAGAATCTACAATTTCCGTATTTATTTAAAATGTGAATATATTTATTTATTGAGCAGGTAATCAATCGGAAGAGGTATAAATATATAATTTCAATGAACTTTCCCTTTCTAGATAAGGTGGCCTTCCATCAAATGGTAATATATAACATCGCAGAGCTGCCTCTCCAGTAAATTTTACTACAATCCTGCCAATGTTTTAATAAGGTAACTGGGAATTACTGTGTTTTTACTCTACATTTGATATTGTTTTACACTTATGTTTTGAAAAAGAGAAGTGAAATAGGTAAGGATTTAAGCCTATTAGTAAAACCGTAAGTCATAAGCTTGTATAGCAAGTGCTGGTAACGTGCCCAACTATTGCCATTATAGATACCAGTGCTTAGCCTATTTTAAATTTGGTCATGTTCGTAGTATTTAGGCATCAGCCATGAGTTGGTGTTTCATGTTCCACATTAACAATAAAACTGGAGCTTTGTCTAAAGTTTCTGTGAATGAGCTTAGGGGTCTGTTTTTCTGGTAGTTGAGTAAGGAGATCCAAACCAGGAAGATGAATTTAAAGGATTTTGGGGAGTGCAGTTTGGGTCTGCTCATTTGACTCCTTGTGCTTGCACCATGAGTGCTGAAGTGTTTTTTTACATTTCTTTTTCCGGTGGGTTTTTTCCATGCTACTCGTTATGGATTTTCTCTCAGTGAGGTGCTGAGGGTTTGATATATGAAAGAATCTCTTCTCCAAAATCCATATAATCCATATTATTTGCTATATATGCCTTGAACCTTCTGTTTGGTCATGTGTACTCATTCTAGAAAGATGACAGAAGATTTCTAGTAAGAATTGGGTGATAAATCAGGACTGTACTTTAACTAAGGTAATTGCAATCCTGAATTTGCTCAAGTGTTTAACTTTTCATACTACTTTATTCTAAACTTAGAGGTGATCTGAATGTTGTTTTTTCAGCAACCAGTGTGAGTGGAAGTACTTATTATGTAGGTGGCTGGCTATGGGGTTTTATTGCATCTCTAAAATAGAAAAAATATTCCTTTTCATTTGTTTTGTGTGGAGACTTTTGCCTGGGGATGTTAATGCAGCTTTATAACATTCTTGGGAAGGAGAAGAACATTATTAAATCTAGTCTGCCAGTAGAGTAGATTTAGTCACACTCCAGCAGAGAGAGTGTACCCCAGTGGGGAGCAGAACCATATTTTCCCCATGTCTCGAGTTCAGAGCTTATATTGGACAAAGTCACATGCTCTTGGTGGCAGATACATATTTATTTGTAGATAAATAAGTCCTTTGCAGCGTTTGTTCTGTCTCATCAATATGGTCCATCAAATCATAGCAAACTGCTTGCAGATCATCAGGATCAAACTGGGACTAGTGTACATGAGCCTATGCTGTCCTAACACAGCAATTCTCCATGTTTTACGCAGTGATGAAATCTGGCTTAAATCAGGGGATGTCTTTTGTATGGTATGAATAAAAATAAAACAGCATAGCACTTCGGAGACTTCCCTTTGAAACTCTGAGAAACCAATAAGCGTTGTCTCATTCATGAATCAAAGCTCATGGCAGTCTGTTTACCAAAGGAATACACAGGCTCTGTTACGAAGTTTTAAAAGGCACAATATGGGTTTATCTTTGTTAATCATGAAATAAAGATTAGCATCCTCAACTCATGTTAGCTGGCTGATGTTGTGGGTAGAATCATAGAATCGTTTAGGTTGGAAGAGACCTTTAAGATCATCATGTCACCGAGGATGAGGAGAAGGCTGAGGTACTTAATGCCTTCTTTGCCTCAGTCTTTAATAGTCAGACCAGTTATCCTCAGGGTACTCAGCCCCCTGAGCTGGAAGACAGGGACGGCGAGCAGGATGAACCCCCCATAATCCAAGAGGAAGCAGT
>NW_008795932.1:2168354-2187992 GCF_000699145.1 Aptenodytes forsteri
GGTTTAGTGGGCATGGTGGTGTTGGGTCAACGGTTGGACTCGATGATCTTAGAGGTCTTTTCCAACCTTAATGATTCTATGATTCTATGATCAAGTCCAACTGTTAACCTAGCACTGCCAAGTCCACCACTAAACCATGTCCCTAAGCACCACATCTACACGTCTTTTAAATACCTCCAAGGATGGTGACTCAACCATGGGTAGTTCCCTTTCAGAAATATATTTCTTTTTCTTGCTTTGAAATACCTTTTCCTCCCCCTTCTTGGTTTTCCTCATCTTTTTTTTTCTATTATTTGGCACACAGGGACTGATGGAAGTTTGTTCATTAGACACTGAGATGATACTGTTTCTTTGGTACATTGGTCCTGGCAGCCCTGTGAAACATTCCTTTCCCCAGTGGTCTTGTCCTCTTTCTTTCTTTGGAGGTATATTGGTCAATTTTGATGGAAGACAGCATCTTAGCTGTGTCACCGTAGATCTTCCCTGTGGTCTAGTAACTATCATTGTAACTATGGTCAAGTGAAGCATATGACGAAACAGGTAGAACACAAGCTATTTAAGGCATTTACTGAAGACATTAAGGAAAGAGCACATGGAAGTTTATTCTGTCAATAATTGCCTGAACTTTTTCAGGACTGACAATACATGGAAAATAAAGTGACTGTGTGTAAGACAAGGCTGCAGAGAGAGGGGATGGGGAGCATGGTGGGAAAGGTGCCGTTGGAGACAAGGCGGGTTCAGCGGTACTGTGAACTAAGCCCTGTGCTTCAAAGCTCTTGGCTGTGTGCTCACTCCATAAGGCCAGCCAAAAAAGCCTCCTTCATCTTTTTCACTTTCTCTGCTTTCTGGAAAATTCACACAAACGGTACCTGCCTTGGAAATGCCTCGTTGTTTGTAGGCAGGATTTATAAATAGACGTGTTTATGTGGCAGTTGATTAAAAAAAAAAAAAATCCAAATAACAAACTTACTGTGTGATGGATTCTACATGCTTGCCTAAGGAATCAATACCCTCTTTGATTTGCACAGTATGGATTCAATTCATATATGCTGAGAGAAGCCGGAATGCACTTTTCTAAAGGAAACAAAATGATTCTTTAAGTTGTTTATGTAGAGTATTTTATTTGCAGATGAAGAATATCATGTGCGAGTGTAATGGATCTGTCAGTTGCAAATGATTTCTATGTATATAAAAAGAGATCAAAGATATAACCTTCCTAAAATAGACCTCTTTATGTAATCATTATAAAGTACTACCACAGGCAAGATAAATAGAGGCTCATCATGGTAATAATATACTTAGAAAGTTGAGTTCAAGCCTAATAAGGAAAGTATTTTGCTATTATTGCTGTTCATATATTTTAATTATTTATAAGCGTACTACCAAGAACAAGACAGGGGCTTTATAGATAAAAACATTGGAAAGCTGGTATCTTTTTCCTTTTTCTTTCTTAAAGGTTTTGATAATTTTGTGCAAAATGTTTTATGTGGGCTATCTGATGTCAGTTCAAAGTGGGAAGGAAATGAGAAAAATATAACAGAGGTTTGAGTATTTGACTCAAGTGAAAGGATCCAACAACTAAATTAATTTAAAGCATGAAGCATCATTTCAGTTGCTTTTGCTGGGGAAATAAGGTATGTCCTTTCAGGTTGTGTTTTATAAGCAGCTTTATAAAACCCTTGTATAGTTTCAGCAGAGATGAAGAAATCAGAGTTAGGATCCTGGAAACATTTTTGCAGAAACCTTAACGTGGATGTGTAGAAGCAGAGATTTAGTGCTGTTTATAAATGTTTCTAGGGCTATGGCCTAAAAAGAGAAAATCACTAGTAGAGTTTTCGGTTCACCCTGTTACCAGTGTAGAAATGTTCAGCAGAAGATCCAGTAGCTAGAGGCACTTCTGCTGGTTCCTGCCCCCTCTTCCCCAAACGAAGCAGTTGTTCAGTGCAGTCTTTTTGTCTTTTTTTTTTTTTTCACGGTAGTAATTTAATTATTATTTGGCCAAGCTGCGCTTACTGCAGTATCTTTCATACTAATTTAGGCACTCCAGCTTTTGAATGATTAATGTTGACCGTGCTCAGAAATCTCGATGAACCTTTCCAGCCCTGAGAAGTGTTGAAGTGTATGAACTGGTTTTGATGTGAAGTCCACTGTGCTGAACAGGAATAACTAACGTGTGTCTGGACTGGGCTAATATATGTATTCTGTAAGCAACCTGACAACCTTGCTGTCTTGGCCGGTTGTAAGGCTGTGTCTGAGTTAGTCTGTTGTTTCTCTGGGGGCTCTGGTGTTGCTGCTTTCAAGGTTTTTCTCTCCTCTTGAATATCTTTTTGTGTTATTCCCCCTCATGTAATACTTGCTGTAACTCTAATTCTGATCACTCTATATTCATACCTGTATTTTAACCTTTTCCATCTTGACAGTATTGGCAATACTCACTCTGATGACATATATGAAACCATTTCATTTTAACTAAACCCAGATCCAGCATTTTCCTCACAGCTCTAGCTTTTATTAAACAACCCACTGCCATCTACCATTACCACTTCTTATCTGTCCTTCGACCAGTTTTTGATTATAAATAAAAAAACTGAATTAATTTTTCATTTCAAGTCTAGTAACTCACAGTGGGGAGTGCTTTCCCAGAGTTCAGACAGGCAGTTGGATGCACCATGTCCTCTTCATTCACTGATTTGTGTAGGTTGATCAAAAATTGCTTTCTGCATGATATTAAATATCCTGGGAGAGAGGATGTTTTGAAGGCTGTGTGGCAAGGAATGTTCATATAGAAATTAATATGCAGTGCAGAAGAGAAGTTGGCTGTTAATTTTCACAAGTGTTTTATGATGGCAGTAGTACTTTAATACAGAAAGCACTTCATAGCTAGAGAAAATAGATACTTCTATTATCTGTAAACAACAAAAGAAACTATGGATCAAGTTGTTTATGTAGCCATACCATTTTTAAGATTTAGTGAGGCTTACTTTTAATTTTAGTTTCTACCAAGCCTTCCTGATTTATCACTTCAATGTCTCTGTTTATTGCAGTGCTGAACTGAGCGCAGTCTCCCCTCCATAAATAAACACACCCCATTATTGTATTGTCTGTTACTACAAAACTCAAAAGTAATATTTAGGCAATAAACTTGCATAAAATTTCGTTGTTGTCTCCTCTAGTTTATTCTGTCTTCTCATTAGCAGACCTGCTTGACAGTAGGTAGTGAATAAATAGGAACATGAAATCTGTTTTACCAGCTCAGGTGGTCCTTGCCACCCACTGTCCCTTCTCCAGGACCAGGCTCTCCTAGGTCTTTTGAGCAAAGATGAACGTACCTGAGAGCAGGTATTTCTGGAAATACTTGCCAAGAGACAAAATGGCTTCATAACCCTCCCACAGCCTCAGCTGTTCCCCTGAAGATGAAAATGTACATCTCTGCCATGTCTTCTTTATTAATTTCAGTAAAAGTCTATTCCTTTGGTGGAGAGGGGAATGTATAAAGTCTTACTGAGCCATTGGCTTTACTCATACCTTGGAGAAATGAGTTTAAAATATTTATATGAAGTTGTCTTTTGATTTTACTGCATCTAAAATACTACTCAGCTAAATGGTATCAACATAGGGTGTTTTCATGTGCGTAAAATTTGCATTTGGGATTTAAAAAATTCTTTTGAAATCAGACACAGTTATCAAATGGCTGCAGGAAAGACAGAGGCCACTGTACACTGCTCTCTCTGCTTGAACTTGTTTTTATTACTGTCACATTGCCCAGCAAATAATTTAGGTCTTAGTTTTTAGGTGGGGTATACAGTCCTAATATCAGGGTATCTTCAATGGCAAGTGAGAGGTTGCGGGGAAGGCAAAATGCACTAAAAAATTTTAAAAAATAATAAAAGAGAAACCAGGTATCAATGACTACTTGTGCTGCCCTCCCACACACGTGCATGCTTTCTGCCCTGAGTCAGGACCTTTCCATCAGTTTATGGAATTTGATTTAAGTTATGGTTCTGCCCTTTAACCTCTGGAGAAGACATGAGGTCAAACCTAGAGGAATCATCCTATGCCTGGTGGGAACCTGTAGGTAGCACAGCATCATAGAGATGAGTTGTGAGTGTGATGGGTTATACTTCTGCATCCTTGTTAGACCGGTTTTTCTCAGAATTGGGGAAAGAGCCTGGCAGTGTAAATGAATGTAGGTTTATTGCAGAGAAGTGAATTTGTGGTTGGAAATGTTTAGGAACCACTGCTACAAACTGTCATGACTATGCATCTTTGTCTCCAGTTACATACTCGCAAGGGCCAAAATTAAAAGATAAACAGGTTCTTCTAACAACTTTATAACTTCTGGATGCTGTGTCAGCTGATCACTCTGTGATGGCAAAATTTGTCTCTCCTCAACATTGGTCCTAGTCTTCTATGTGATCTTCCTTTCTAAATGCACTGGAGGAATACTGTGATATACTGGACTTGGTGGTTGATGTTTCGGTCATTAACCCTGGGAATGAGCAAAGCATTGTGTCAGCAGCAGTGAAGGATGGGCATCTCTGCAGGTCTCCTGAGAAGGCTGTGTTGTCTGCACAGACTCCTGCAAATTTGTCTTGAGCTCCTTGGGGAGGTGCCTTATGCGTGAGTCAGTCTGGATCATCCCAACAAAAATGCTCTCATGAGAGGCCAGAAGAGGACATTATTCTATTTGGGTTTTGACTTATTACTGTGCTTTCCCAAGTCTATTGAACCTCCGTTGGGGGAGGGAGAAAGGTGGGAAGAGCCAGACATACCAGACGCTAAGGTTGGGGAGGTCTCATGTGAAAAACTGATTTTTCAAGAAGAAAAATTCTATTTGAATCTAACTACATTAGATTTTTTAAAAAATTCTTGTGTAGAAGGAAGCGGAAAAAAAAGACAAAAATTGTTGATCCGATTTGCATGTTCTTCAAAAGAACACTAAAAAGAAAGTTTGGCCTCTAAAATGTTACGGAGGTGAAAGCAAGACCTGCCTGCGTTAAAGAAATACTCAGTGGCAATGGGATTAAATATGGATTTCCTTTCCTGGATGAGTGCCCTAGCCTTCTGCTGGTCGTATACCTGCATATACAAAGTGCTCTGTATAATGTGCTACTGTAAGGAGGGCCTGGCTGAGATGTATTTCACGTCATTCACTAGCCAAGCGGTTAACAGTCTCACGAGAATTGGGAGACTAATGGAAATCCTGGCTTTGTGTAGCTAGAGAGTGGATATTAATGTAAGTAATTAAATTTGGAGCTCTATGAATTTTTGAGACCTGAACTTTTGAGACTCTGAAACAAAACCTGGCCTATTCCATTCCCTCCGTGGAAAGCTGATTTCTTTCTTAGGGTTTATTTTTAATGTACTCTTGAGATCTAGCAATGGGATTTCTACCACTTCCTCAGCTGGTGGTTTGGAGGCTGATCTATTATTTCCAAGATATGTTTGCCAGGATCTGAAACAGTACTCAGAACTTCCCTCTTCTTCCACGTCCTTAATTCAAGATATAGCTACCAATTTGAAAGGTAATCATAGAGGTTCTGAAAAAGCAAAAAGAAAGAGTATTTTTAAAGCAGCTGGGCTACAACCTTTCTCTGAAGGGGAAGACTGAGGAAAATTATCAATATTTTAATTGAAACAATGAAGAGTTTCCCTGTTAATGATGGGTAAAATATCCATATTTGCACTCAGTTAATGACTGTTCATTTTAGTATTCGTAAAACATGAAAATATTTAGATTTCTCTTGTAATTTGTGTAAACTTTGGGCCGAACAGCATTTGGCAATGGCCTTTCAGTTACTGCGAAGGTTTCTTTCGGTCCTCTCTTGAGAGGAATAACACTACATTAGGAAAAGCTGCGGGTACTCATGTTCTTCCTAGCCAAGTGCTAAAGCATTCAGCCTCATAGCTACAGAGATGAACTGAGCTATAAACTGTGGATACAAAGCTGTGCTGTAAAGCACTTTATAACCTACCAGCAGAATGTACTATTTTGTAAAGCAATTTATAGCACTATTCAAGCCTGGCCAGAGAAAGCACATTACCACCTTGCAGGTGAGAAAGATGTTTTAGAACATGGCAGTCGGGACAGTTTTGAATCCTGCTATAATGAGAGCCCTCTAAATGTACCAGAATGATGCTCAACGTGTCTTAAGAAGGAGGTGCAGTCGTGTCTGTAGTCTAGGGAGGTGATATTTGATGAAATTGCATCTCTATTTCCTCATGTTATTTATATCCAAAGACATTGCCTTCTATGCCTGATATAATCTCTGTATTATCTCTGGTAAAGATGTTTTGAACATGGCAGTCGGGACAGTTTTGAATCCTGCTATAATGAGAGCCCTCTAAATGTACCAGAATGATGCTCAACGTGTCTTAAGAAGGAGGTGCAGTCGTGTCTGTAGTCTAGGGAGGTGATATTTGATGAAATTGCATCTGTATTTCCTCATGTTATTTATATCCAAAGACATTGCCTTCTATGCCTGATATAATCTCTGTATTATCTCTGGTACATATAGTCTCCCTCAGGCTTCTCATGAAAATGAGGCATTTATGATTTCCCTGGAAAATTAGATTTCACCTAAAGACATCCGCACTGATTACAAAAAGTGCTGCAAAAATCTTCACATTTAGGGTTGCCCCCATGTTTCCATCCTAATTCCTTGACTGCAGCATTAAACCTTTCTGAACTTTCCCTCTGAGGAGAATTTTTTCCCATCCTGATTTCTGCCTGAAGACTAATACGTGTTTTTTCAACTTTGAGTAAAAGTTGTTCATCTGCTTTTAAACAGAATGGTAGACAGAAATAATATTTTTCTTATTGCTAAATAAGCAAAGGCAAATAGATCTTGCAGCTCAGGTTATATCTTTGGTTATATAGTGCACCATCACCCACAGCTTGAATACCTTTAGGGTCTTTAAGGGGTAATTCAACTTTTAAAGGGTTAAGCAGAATTTTTTTGTGGTATTACGATAGTTTCTCCTTGTTTAACTTTCACAATTCCCCTAAAGAAAGTTTGCTGATGGCTAAAAAGAAAGCATATAGTTTTTTTTAACTGTATGTTATTTAAAATGCGACTGCATTTGAAAGAAAAAAGCTTTTGGGTAAAACTTTCAGCAGTTCAGTAACCGTCTTGTGTAAAACAACATCACCGGGAGTCCTGTAGCCCACAACACGATCTGAAAGACAGTAGTTTGCAGAAAGCAACCCAACCTGTTATTTCTGTCGAGACTATTCAGCCTGTTTTACCTGCATTAAAGTACCACCTTAGGGAACCACAGAGAGGGGCTTGGTCTAGGAGTTTGTTTTGTTAAATGTCATAACAGTAAATGCAACAATATCATTGCAGAAAAGAACTGGGGCAGGTAGTGAGCTCAGTGTGGCAGCTGAGATTTCTAATAGGAAACCATTTGGTTTTGATCACTGGCAGGGTGCTCAAAATTGACAAAATGCTTGGAAATTACAGGATTCGTCCCGATTTGTATTGCTTCGCTCTGTAGCAAAGAGGCCAGCGAGGAGATTTCTCTGTCTCCACAGAAGGAGGAAAAAAGCGTATTTGGCCAGCTGAGATGACTGGCGACTGCAACTAAAAAGAAGCGTCCACGCCAATGTGCCATTCCTCATATTTGTTAAAATGCAAGTGAACAAATTATTACTTCACTTCTAAATCACCAGCGGCACATGAAGTCATAAAGAGGGGATGTATTTTGAGTTTTGGCGGATATGGATGGAGAAGGGAATGGTTTGCCAAATTTATATTATCTGCCATGGTTCAACCTTTCAGTTTTTTCCTATTTAGCTCTTGTGAAGAAGGGCAACCTTTAAAAATTAATAAGTGCAGTAATGATAAAAATGACAGTGGAAGGGAAAGGAGGAGAGATTAGTTTAAAGGAAGACTTGGCAATCATACAGGAACATCCTTAAGCAAAAATTTAGAAATTTTATGTAAATCAGACCAGTGCGTTTAAAACCACGTGAAACAGAGTATAGAGCCCAAGCAACTGAAAGTTAATTTTAATTTTTAATTATAACATTTCTGAAATTTACTGAGCTGACTTAAGCAAAGCCTTTGCTTTTCAAAAGCAGTATCTACTTCATCCTCAGTACATAGCTGAAAACTTCTCTGTGCCTACTAAGAGAGAGCTACAGTGATGCTTGTTGCTGGCAGGCTTCTACCTGTCTCATTCAATATCATCAGAATGTGTTTGAGGTTCTTGAATAAGTTCTAACAGTAAAAGCAAATCAGCACCTTCCAATTTCATATATTAAAGTCTGTAAAGAATTAGGGAAAAAAAGAGCATTGGAGATGTATGTTGGTAAAGCAGAGGTATGGTATACCAGCTACTGCAAAATTCAGTAGATTTGCATGCCCTGAATAGTTGAAAAGAAATATGTCTAGCTAAGTTATCACAAGTAAGTTTTTTCTAGCACCCTGCATATTTAAAGTAGAGCCTGATTGCAAATTCTTACATGAAAATGATCATCGGACTAATTGGATAGAGGGAGAGAAATACTGGACATGAGTCAAAATGGAGGTAGATGAATGTTTTGCACAAAATCACTGCACACTGTGTAAAAGAGGTGGGATGATGTGGAATAAAGGGGCTTAGACCGAAGAACACAGTTACCATTTTGGACACTTGAGAAGGGAGAAGGGAGCTGGATGCGATGGGTTTCAAGGGCAGGGTTGGGTAGTGGTTATGACATTGAGGAGATCACAGACAACAAATGTTGACACCCTGCAGAGGTGGGGAAAGAGTTCCCCGATGCTTCCATACCTCTGCACTTTGGTGTGCCCAGAAAATGGGGAGTTTTATTAGAAGTCCATCAGTAACTCTTCGTAAGAGCAAACCAGGCACAGAGGGAGCCTCTAAAGCGCACGGCTGAGTGGAATAAAGATGCCTTTAATCAGTGCTTGCTTTTCTGTATTGTCACGTCTACAGCAGGCATGGAAAGACAAATCCAATCCCAGATTTCTGAGCAAGTCTGAGGTAAAAGTAATGTGCTGTAGTTGGCATGGCTGTCTGACACAGGGAAGGCTTTGAAGTATGTGCTTCATTTGCAATAGGTTGGCTTGTTTTCACCCAGCAGAAGCTGGCTTTTTGTTCTCTCTCCAGTCCCTTCATGTAAATAGATGTTAAATAACAAGAACCTTGTCCCCCCCCTCCAAATTATGGGAAAATCTACGCTACTGATGGCAGTTTGATAAGAAGTTCATACATAGAGTTGTTTCCAAGCCCCAGGGATGGTGAGGGTTCATCAGGCAGTGAATAAAGGGTGCAGCCTTCAGCTCCTCTTGCTCATCTCTCTAATGGGGCAAGTCAGGTAGAAATCAGATGCTCGATCCCAGATCAAAACACATGATGTTAATCCCCCTGTACTATAAATTGGGATTAGAATGGTTTCTTTAATCCTATTAGCTAAAAACTATTAATTCCTTTCTCCTCTTCAATGGTGTATTGGAGAGAACTTCTACAGACCTCATGTTTTAAACAAAGCCTGTGACATTATAATTTGGGGTTGCTATCGTACATTTTTTATAAGTGATACACTGCGGAGCTGCTTGCAGCATCCTTGGGGGATCCAAGGATTGTGAATGCCTCTGGAGTATCTTTTCCATTGGCCTGAGGAACCCCCATGCACATACGTGCCTACCTACTCCTTCAAGAGGCATTCATGGGGTCCAAAATAATTCCCTAATGAGAAGCAAGCTAAAACCTATTACTGGCAATCTGTTGTTTCATACCATGGAAATGACTAAGCTGGGGTGTGCTGATAGTTTGCCTGCTCCTCTGTCATGTTTCTTATACCAAATGAAATGTGCTTTTTGACATTGGTTAACTTCGCTTGGGGAGTTTTGTCTACCTGGAGCAGTTCAGTGAACACCGTGCAGAGTTAATGAACCAGTAGTGTTAGAGACCAAAAAATTGACACTGGTTGGGAAGCAGTACAATATATTTTTTCCCTGCAACACTATGTCATTGGTGTGCCTGGGCAGAGATTTACGGTGTAGGCACTTGTCACTATAGAAGTAGGCAAAGGGCACTATATTACACCGCGAAGCAGGCTGGAAGGCTGCAGATTTTCCTCTTTAGATTAGTGGTTTTAGTTATTGCAGAGCAAAGAAAAAAATGCCTGAAGCCTGTAATTGAAGCCTTTGCACTTCTGAAGTACACCAGCTTGTATTACTTTTGAAACTTGTCCCATTATTGTTAATGCAACCTGTTCATAAAATCTGTTTCCCCAAATGCTTACCAGAAAGAAAGCATCGCACAACAAAATTTATAATTATAGAGAGATGTCTCTTTTCTTTTTTGTACTTCTTAGTTTATTTGTGCTTTCTCTATTATATAGAAACATATGGAAGACAATAAATAGGAAAAAACATATGATAGGAGGAAGGCAGAGAAATTAGGAGACATAGCCAAAAGAGAAGAAAAAGTGTTTCCATGTATGTCATTTCCATCACTACAATATATGAAGTTAGCTTATAATCTGTCTCCTTTTTTATAAGAGTATCACAGTCTTGGCCAGAGGATGACAGACACTTGAACAGGAAAGGGACACTTGAACTGAAAGCACGAAGCCGTGCCTCGCACTGGTGAGCTCCCTGCCACAGCTGAGATGGTCCAGCTGCCGTTTTGGGTCATGTCCTGAACGGCATGCAAAACACACACTGAGTGGAGCAGTCTGTGGTGAAAGGTTGTTGTTTTAACAATGTACGGGAGGTTTTACGCTGTTTCCAGTGACAAGGTATTCCAGATTCTTTGAGGCTTTTGATTTGAGTGTCAGCCCAACTTTGCTTTCTGAAGACTTTGCAGAGATTTAAAATGAAGGCTAGAGACTGAAAGAAATGTGAGGAGAAGGAAGATGAGGGATTTCTGTAGCCAAGAAGCACCTGCCCACTACTGAGTTTTCCTGGCAAGCCAGGCCTGGTCATTCCAAGGCAGTGGGAAATGAAAATAGCTCCTCGTGACTGACATAGATTTATAGCTCTCCATCAGTTCTGTTTTAGCTCATAAATATCCTTTAAATACCCTTATTAAGATACATACCTTGCAGAAAATTGGGCAAATAATAAAATACTGCAAATATTTAGATAAATTAGAACATCTTCATTTAATTACTGTACGTGGCTGAAGGACAGTGGGAACAGACAGAATTTAAATAGGATGAACTGAAATGCAGAAGCAAGTGGAAAGTTTTTAAATCTCTCTTGTCAAATACAGAAACTCTTGTAATATTGATCCCTTGCTTTGTATTAGTTCAAGTGGTAGAAATGCCCCTTATGAAAATTTATGAAAGTACTTTGGAAATATCTCTTCAGTTTTCAAGACTTAGCTGTAGGATTATTGTTACCGTTGATTATAGTGACTCATCTGCTTTCCTGTATGTTAAGGGATGAGATCTCTTCATTTTGTACACAGATCCACTTCTCAGCTTGCGGTTGATGAAATATGTGCCCTTTGCCTTAAGAATAAAGAGGCAGCATGAAACATTGAGCATTAGCTGCAAAAATAGCTTCTGCACTGTTGTCTTTAGGACTTGCTTTGTAGAAAATTGTTTCTTTTCACTGCAATTTTGCTGTTACAAAGCGGAAAGATAGCAGCACATTGAGCCGTAGCAGGGCAGTCCATTAGAAATTTCTCTCTTTGATCAGAGTAAATGCATAACAAATTGCACCTTGTCTTGTCACCCAGTGGATTGAGGCACTTCAGGTTGCAGTGGCGTCTGTCCTTTTGAGTCGTGGTGTGGCCTGATAGAGATCCTTTCACTTCTAATAAGTGAGCAAACCTCCTCAATTAGCAACCTGTAAAATGGTAGTGGTAATTCTTACCTAGCCAGGAGGAGTGTTATGAAGTCTAATTAATGAATGTTTTAGTGTCATGGGGGGAAAAAAAAGATGTACAAACACTGCTTTGATTTTTCTCTTTTAAGACTGTATGTATTAAATCTGCTGTTGTAGAATTATTCTCACTGTTTTCAAGTATGAGATCGGTAATCTAAGAGGGCTTTGCCATCCTGAAATACTGTGGGTCTCAACCAGCCTTAGGTACAAAGGCTTTTTCTCACAAATGTAAGGTAAATAATGCTTCAGAGCCCTTCACTTCCTTTCAATAGGATGTTCTAAAGGGAAACTATTTTAAATAGGAATGCAAAGCAAATCATAGCACTTCAACAACAGCCTCATCTTGCCACTGTTTAAGGATGTAAGTAACTTTGCACTTGTGAGTATTCCTGTAAGTTTGCAAGGTCTACGTGAGTAGAAGTGTTTCCAAGACAGACAATGTTACCTGCCTTTCTGACAAGCTCAAGATGATTCTGTCTCTGATCTGTCTTTGTTCTTTTTGTTTGTTTTTTTTTTTTTCCTTTTTTAAAGTTTCTCTCTTTGTCAGTATTTCAGCACTTCCTAGGTAAATTAGACTTACCGCAGCAAGCCTTCCAGTAGACTTCATGGACTCTTCTTCAAAGTGACTTTCTCCTTATAAATATACTCATAGTACTCAGTTACATAAAGTATGGGTAAGCTTCACAAAAAAACCCTGAATCCTACAAGTTGTCCTCCTGATAGTAAGACATCTCTCAGCCTGCTGTTCTTGGGGAAGGCAATCTACTGGTCAGAAGTGCTATAGCCCCGGCTCTACTGTGTTTCA
This sequence comes from Aptenodytes forsteri, assembly GCF_000699145.1. Taxonomy (NCBI): domain Eukaryota; kingdom Metazoa; phylum Chordata; class Aves; order Sphenisciformes; family Spheniscidae; genus Aptenodytes; species Aptenodytes forsteri. Next base: position 2,181,009 of record NW_008795932.1, read on the forward strand.
TACTGAGCTCTGTTAAAAATATCCTCCCTAAGGAGGACTCTTTCCTGATTGTCACAGACTGGGAACAATAAATAAAATTATAGCCAATGAAATTATAGCCCTGATGATATGAATAGTTGAAACAGAAAAATCAGGGGAAATGCGTTGTAATTGCCTTCCAGTCTGAGATTGCAGTATGGAGCCAGGTAGAGGGCTAGCCACTGGTTTTGGCCTGGTTTACCATGTAATCATAGCAGACTATGAAGTGTGTTGTCACTTAATGCAGCAGCATGACTGGGATTTCAGAAATATGGTCCTAGTTTCTGTTGTGACCTGTTAACTGTAAGAAAAAGTAAATTAAAAAAAAAAATAAACTAAATTTTAAATTAAAAAAAAAAAAGTTCACAAGTGACCTCCCTGCCTTCTCCTCTCTGTTCATCCTCTTCCCTCAATGCAGTTCGAAAAATCCATGTGTGTTGTGACCTGTTAACTGTAAGAAAAAGTAAATTAAAAAAAAAAATAAACTAAATTTTAAATTAAAAAAAAAAAAGTTTCACAAGTGACTCCCTGCCTTCTCCTCTCTGTTCATCCTCTTCCCTCAATGCAGTTCGAAAAATCCATGTGGGACTTGGTTCAATTGCTGTAACCTGATATCCAGCACATGATGATGAGGTGTGACATTGGGGCACTATCTGAGAAAAGCCTGGTTAAACTCAAGTTATCCTGGTGTTTAATTTAATTAAGTGCAGGTTTCAGTAAGCAGAGGATAAGATTGCAGCTCTGTGCTGAGTTCTCGCACATTGCCCCGTTCCATCCTGTGTGTATAAAATAATAGATGGGCTGATTTTTACTTGCTGTTGATTTAATAATCTGACAGCATAGTGGCAGAAGACCTTCCATATCTTTACATTTAGGAAGAGGAACAGTTGTGCTTTGGGATTTCATTCCCAGAAACCATACGCTGTTGTCCACTATTTTGCCTGCCTGCACATTTATGGTTAAGAGCGTCTCCCCTGTACCTTCTCCTCCTGAAATGAAAACCTTGCAAGGGCATCTTGAAGTTTAGTGAGGTGATTATGGTTCCGATTTAATTGTGTGGCCATAATATTATTATTATTTAATTATGTGATTAACTGGCATTAATTTCTTAAACCATTAAGGAAAAAGAAGCATGGTTAAATATTTGGCCATAATTTTGACAGACTAATCCTTGCCTGGAGCAAGGGCATCTCTTAGCTGTTCTGTCCTTCTAAGATTATGCAAGCTCCTCCTTATTTTTAATTTTACACTTGATTAATTCTGCTTTGTTTATGAATTTGTTATTTGCGGCTGACTCCCCAGGATGCTAATTGCTACTGTAAACTACAGATACTGCTGAGCTAATGTATTCTGAAAATATCAGGAAAAGAAAGGATGTCATGAATGTACAGTTCAAAAATGAGCCACTGATTTGTAATTTTGAGTTCTTTCAAAAAAAAAAAAAAGATCCCTTATTCTTTGCTTCTTTTGGAGAAAATGCCCATCTCCACTTTATTTATATCCATGAAAGATGAGAGTGGATCTAGTAAAAAGAGAGGGTTTTTTCTGTATTTGGTCTTGTATTTGATATGTTTCATTCCGTAGCTATTAAGAAGACAGTATGACCTCACATATTCCCGTCAAAATTTCAAGGTTATTTAGACTATAAGATTTAGGAATTGGGTCCTGGATAAAGTCTTAATCTAAGTGAAAGGAATACAAAAATTGATGGCATCAAACTTACAAATTCTTTGCATTGTCCTTTCACTGCTGCCTCTTTGCTAGTGAAGAGAAAATAAGATGATCAGTAGAGTGCAGCTTAGCTGTAAGAAATACAAATCAAGATATCAGTCCTTTCATAGGGAGAGTTGTCCTATCATCAGGTGCGTGATGATGTCGCTTAGGGACACGGTTTAGTGGACATGGTGGTGTTTGGTTGATGGTTGGACTCGATGATCTTAGAGGTCTCTTCCAACCTTAATGATTCTATGATTCTATGATCTGGATGAGGATCAGAAAAACTTTTTGTTGCTACGTTGATCTTCCAGACCAAGTCTGACAGCCAAAGGAGGAGTCTCCCATGCAGAGGTTGGCTTTCAGTGGAGGTGTCTGGATGGACATCCAGATGTTGTGAAGCTTTTGAATGGCCTGAGGCAAATCAGTTTCATCAGTTGGACTTGAATTTCTTATCTTCACAAATGTAGGCATATTTGTGTTTACCCACTGTTATAAGATGTCCCAAGAAGCTCTCTTCCTCTGCCAAATGTCAAATTTCAAATGTCAATTAAATTTTCTAAGTCACACTGATTTTCCGTATTTCTCCAGTTTTAAGGTGGCATCTCCTGTTCCCAGTTTGGGATGGATTTTGTTTGCCTTCTCCATCTTTCCCCAAAATATGACTTGTCCTTTATCCCACCCTCAACCAGACCCTTAGCTTCATCCTCTGGGCAATACTGAGATTTTCTTTCTTTCTTTCTTGTGGATGGACAGTGAATTGCTATGTGTCAATGACAGGCACTTTGTCATTGACAGTAGCCTTTTCCCTTCTTCAGTCTTCATTAAATACATTAATTAGCATGTCTCTGGCTTCAGGCTGCTTTTTTTTTATTTGAAGCTTACTGAAGAAACACTGGTAATACTTTATATGTCAGATTATCTCAAATATTTAGACACACTTGTCTTCAATGTTTGACTATTTTCTTTACGTGAACATTGATTAAAGAAAAAAAAGGGTGCTTAGACCAAGTGCAATATCATCCTCCCCATCAAGCCCTCTGATACAGGATGAGTTTTGCTCCGGCTCATTGCAGAATTCCTCTTACACCCACACTTTGAGAGTGTATCGAGATCAACAAGCAAACAGTTGCAGTTAAAAGCATGGTGTTGCTTCTCAATGGGGAACACATAAATTAGTTGTAAAAAAGATGGAGATCCTTATACGAGTTGCTTAGATGGCTGTGACTTTCCCCAGTGGGGTTTACAGAGTTTAACAATCAGGGTAGCAAAATATTTGCCTGCAGGAGTAGACAGCCCTGTCATGGTAGTGTCTGCCAACTGCAGGAATTTCATTTATAGCCCCGAAGAGCTGTGCTATGCCGTGCCACATTTTATCAGTGAATTACTATAGCGAAGGTGCTAGTAGCTCATTATACTGCAAACAGGTAGTGCAGATTCTTGCTGTTGTATCTGGAGAGCCTGCAGAAATGCGATGGTTCAGCTAGAAAGGCATTGCTGGCTACTCTGGATTTTCTGCAGTTTCTGCCAATATCTAAGCAGAATACTACTTGCGATGTTTGTCCAGGAGCTAGGGCTGTGCGCTGTGTTTTCATGCTGCGCTTGGGCTGCGACTTTGAATTTTCGTTGGGAAACATTAACATGCTGTAATATCCTGAGGATGAAGCAATTACCTTAATAGATGCTTCTGCCTTATTGGGTGGTCTAGAGTGCGTTACTTGCCATCCCTTTCTCAGTGTTGCCTTCAGTAAAATGAAATATTTACCACCAGACTCCTGCAGAGTCTTCAAAATAGTGAAAAAGTATTGTATTGCATATTAATGTAGCATAATAATAGTAGTATTCAGAGATTAGAGGCTGACTTAGTTTGTGCAGAAGGAAAAAAATGGTTATTTCATTAGCTTTATTTAATCTTGCAAATGGGAAGTCTGTGTGGCCTAGCGTTCATCTCCCTGCCTCTGGGTTTTTTGTTTAACTTGGGTCCAAATGAGCTGATTTCTAGACCCTTGCTAACTGATCCTTCATTTTTATGATAACAGGGTTCTCGTGGCCTCTGTCCTCTTCCTCTTTGACACCACGTAGTACTTTGAACTTCAGTTCTAATAACCGAATGTGGAGTTTGCAGGTACTGAAATCAAAGCAAACATTAAATCAGGATGTGCCCAGTAACTATTTAACTTGATTAACATTTTGACTGCATAGGGAACCTGAAAAGTGCTTGATAGATGCAATATAAGGCTTTGCAGTGGCAGCAAAAGATATTACTTGTTTAATGTCAGCACTAAATAATGTAATGTTGATACTGTTGTCAAATGTCAATTTTCATTGCTATTTTCAGTGCATCTTGATTGCTGGAAAATTAATACATCACAGTTTCAGAAATTCTTACAGCTTTTCCGTAATAAAGTAATCTTTAGAGACAGTATTCTGAAGAAGGAAGGCTTCTTCACCCCAGACACCAAATTTTAAAATTAATTCTTAAGTTTTATTCATTAAGGTCAACAGGGAGGGAATAAATCTCAGACTTTCAGATTTTAGGTTATAATTTTGAAAATCTTGTGACCTGAGACTGTTTCTTAGGAAAGAAAAGCAGCTCTCTCCTTTGCATCATTAATGAAGTATCAGTCTTCTCCTATGAATAATATCCTGGCTTAATTAAAAAGTATTTAACCAAATATTTAAATCACAGCAAATATAGGAAAAATAACATCCTGATTTAATTAGAAAGCAGTTAAGAAATATTTAAATCACTGCAAATCTGAGAGGTGAATAAAGTAGTAGAAAGTATGGGCTTCTATCTTAGAAACATCAGAGCTTTGAGATGGGCTGTCACAACATACCGATGACTGTTTTACCCCTGTGGCCAATAAACATCTTTGTCCTTGTTCCCACCACCAAATGCCTCTGCCTTTGTATGGATGCGTCAAGCACCTACAATGGATTTTGTTTGAAATGAAACCCAAACACTATCTTCTCTGGTGGCAGTCTTGCTTAAATGTGTTTGTGTCAGTTGTTTGTGTACATACGTTATAAATATTTCTTCAGCATATTTTATTCTGACATAATTCAATGGCTTTCTTTCAAAGTACAAGTGAATATTAGTCTACTAAATTGCATTATGACTTGGGAACTCCCTTTGGTAGTTTTTCTTAGTCATTAAATATACCACAGCAGTCTAATGCTGCATTTTACTTAAGCACAGCTAAGAAGCCTTTATTCTCTGAAGTGGGGCACGGGATCCTCAGCTGTAGTGTGACCACATCAGTTTCCGCAGATGGAAGGAAAATTTCAGTTTCTTATAGTCAAGACACTTTCAAGGTGAGGCCATGATTTGTGTAGCTATAAATCTCAGCAATGAGGTTCTTGGTCAGCTTTTCTTTGATGCATTGTTAAAACGTTTGGTGATGAGCCACCCAAAAGCCAGTTTGCTGCTGGAGTCAATATGTGGCTCTATAATTTCTGAAAATGACACTGAAAGAATGTTCAGTCAGGAAAGTTAAGACTGAATTGCAAAGTCAAATCTTCAGGGAGTTAGGAAATGTAAAAATTCAGGCTCCTTCTGTGACTTTGAATCTTGATGAATATTCAAGCTTTTTGCAGGCCCCAGTTATTCAATGATCTGACTCAAAATACAGATGTGGGACCTACCATGGCTTCATGCTAATTCCTATTATTTTACACATTCAAATTCCTTTACAAGCAGGGTTCATGGAGGCCATCTGTAAGAGAGCTCAGCAAAACCATTGCTTTGCATGCTGCAATTTTTCCCAACTCCCTAATAAGCCCTACGCATCATGACGTTTTGTTTGAGGTTTCCTTACTTTTCTTTCACTTTCTCAGATGTAGACTTTATGTTGAAAACCACATTGCTGTGAAGGTGACAAGGGCTCCTGGGCTTCCTTACCTGAGACTAATTGTGTGCGTGTACGTATGGGGAAGCGCGTGAGGGAGGATTGGATATGCTTGACAGTCGTCCTGCTTTCTTTCTACTCCTGTCACGTTGCTGAGACCTTGCTACAAGTGTCCTTTTCCCTTTTGGAATGGGCGCACTACAGATACGGTCCTTAACAGAGGCTTAGACGTTAAATCTTTTTGCTTCCCTGTGTATACACGTAAGATTGTTCATTTATTTGTGCTGTGAAAGCACTTTGTACCTCCGCTAATTGTTTTCATCCTTCCCAAAGTTATCTTGACAAAACCAGCATGCTTCCCTTCTGCCTGAGCTTGTGAAAAAGAGAGGAGGAGGAGAGCAAGCAAAATCAAGATTCCTGCTGACTTGCATGGCAACAGCGATCTCCTTCCAATTGGAATTAATCAATTGTGTAGCTGTGTGAATCAATTTATCTGCAGCATGCTGTCAGCTTATTATTAAGAAAGTGGAAATGAGTGCTAGATAATCACTTGGCGCAAATGACTGAAAGGGTTAACTGCAGGCTTGGTACTCATTAAAATTATGGAAGAACTGTCTTCTTGATGTGACGCAGTTCTACCTTGGGATGCACAAATGACCAATTGACCACATTACGGAGTTACTTGCGATCAGTGCTAGGATATTTTTCTCCAACTTTGAATGAAGGATTTTATGGCTTTAAGTGAATTTCAGGACAGTATGTTGATTTACATCTCTCATCAGTTTAGGGTTAGATATTAGGCTGCACATTTGAAGCAAAAAGTACAAACCCAAGAACCACTGGGGCTGAAAAGGGATCCAAGGTTGTTAACGACCATTGCATGTGTACAAGGCAGCATTTTTCTCTGTGACCTTTTCAAGTTGTAAAGGCTTGTAAGGAAATCAGGAGTTCAGTGAGGTTAGGGAAACGGGCAGAATTGGTCATTGGAACCAAAACTATTTCTTGCTGTTCATGGGGTACATCTGCTCTTACGCAGACAACATGGTTTGATGATGTTTGTCTTGGCACTTAGCTACCGCAGTGAGAGGTGCCTTAGCAGTGCTATAGGAAAAAAACATGTATATTATGAATGAACAGGTCATGGCATTTTATTGTTTTATTTTGGTTTTGCTCAGTGCATGTACAAACATGGCGCTTTTTTTTTTTTTTTCCTTTCCCCTTGTAGTGGTTTAACCTCAGCCAGCAGCTAAGCAGCACCCAGCTGCTCGCTCACTCGCCCCCAGCGGGATGGGGGAGAGAATCAGAAGGGTAAAAGTGAGAAAACTCGTGGGTTGAGATAAAGGCAGTTTAATAGGCAAAGCAAAAGCCGCGCACGCAAGCAAAGCAAAACAAGGAATTCATT
>NW_008795932.1:2188164-2213732 GCF_000699145.1 Aptenodytes forsteri
ACTTGGGAAGACAAATGCCATCACTCCAAACGTCCCCCCCTTCCTTCTTCTTCCCCCAGCTTTATATGCTGAGCATGACGTCACATGGTATGGAATATCCCTTTGATCATTTGGGGTCAGCTGTCCTGGCTGTGTCCCCTCCCAACTTCTTGTGCACCCCCAGCCTTCTCAGTCGGTAGAGCCTGGGAAGCTGAAAAGTCCTTGACCAGTGCAAGCACTGCTTAGCAACAACTAAACCATCGGTGTGTTATCAACATTATTCTCCCACTAAATCCAAAACACAGCACTGTACCAGCTACTAGGAAGGAAATTAACTCTATCCCTGCTGAAACCAGGACACCCCTCCAACTTTTCCTCTACTTTGTGATTGATCTTAGAGGAAAATAACTCCTCACTTTGTACCTTAAATAGTTATGGTCTCCATCTATGTCTACAACGAAGATAAACATAATAAAGAATGCAACATAGGCACTACAAAGACATAAATGACAGCTGAAGGAAGACTAGTAATTTTGGAGATTCATGTGGGAAAATGTTCTCAAGCTGCTGTTACTAGGACATTGCCATTCTTGATTCAAAGATATATTTTTCAGGGTGTACCAGAAGGTTTCCCACTTATCCCAAGATAGTACATTAAAACTAGTTTCATAACTGTCATTATTATCTCTGGAAAATATTCTTAGAAGTCCTGTGGTTTAGGAATAGAAACTGGATGGATCTCCACAAAATGTCTTTTGTGGGGATGCTGACTATTCAAGACTATTTAGGTGATTGAGACCTTTTGCTAATAATGGAAGAACCTGTTGCCTTAAACAATGAGAATGACACAGCAGAGGAAAATCAGCCTCTTACAGCATATAGAAAGCAATCAGAAAAAACCCTCAATGTTTTCTACAACATGAAGTTATGCAGTGTATGGGTTCTTTGTCCAACAGCTTATCGTGCCTCCTTTAAAATATAATAATAATTGTAATCAAGTATCTGTAACATTAACGGTATAGAGAAATTTTTCATGCATGTCAGTAATTCATCAGAGCTGGCAGAAAACCTATTAAGTTGTATCAATCACAATAAGTATAATATCATCAAAGACTGGGTAATGAGAAGTAAGAGGAACTTGAAGAAAAATTGGTGACATCAAAAACTTGTTACTACTTCTCAACTAAGAATATATTATTTTTGTTTAAAAAAGGTGTTATTACCAGAAGGGGACTACAGATTGGCCTTTTTTTCTATTTTGTATGTAGATAAAGAAGGGTATTTTATGTTTAAATGCTAGAAATACAGCATTTTTCCATACCCTGACGCTACAGGAGCTTGTTTAGCAGGTGCCAACCATGTAGCATCGTAAATGGGGACACAAAGGTGCTCTCTGACTTTATCAGTGGCTTACACCGATGTCTTCAAGAGAAAACCCCGCTGAGACCGGTGCAGACCTCCTGCATTTGAACTGGCATCTTCTGCAGTCAGTTAAAAATACTGTGCTATAAATGCAGTGTAAAATGTTGTATGTCTCTGCTGGTAGGTACTGCCTGCGTGTAGGATATTGGGCAGAGCTTATGCTGTGATACTCAGTTAAAAAAATCTGTGAATCCTTCAGGTTCAAGCAGCCTAACAATTTGGTTAAGGCTTCTTTACTAGCTTATCGTTGAAAGTCCATGTGTTTTCCCCCATTTTGTTCATGTGCGATGCTACAGAGAGCTTTAGAAAACAGCACTGCTAACCAAAAGCAAAGCATAACATTGCAAAGGATAAAACAACTGTTAAAGATATCGAGGCTATCAGACAAACAACCCAGCAGTGAATGTTTGCTGATATATAGGAAATAGCCCAAAAGACCTCCGAAATACTGCTAAGATAAATTAAATGGATTTTTTTTCTCTTTTTACTCCAAGAGGTTAAAAGTCCAACAGGCATATGATTAAAAAGTGATGGGCACAAAGCTCTCTAATACCTTCACGGCTGGCATGTAGCGTATGAGATTAAATTTTAGTAGTGAAGAGCAGATAGAAAAATGTTTAACTGTCCCTCCATTTTGATAGCTGGTTGCTGAGGCTATCCATCAGCAACTGAAAAAAAGCAGGTTGGTTATGATATATTGATGGTTTAGAAAACTTAATCTAAGTGTGTGATCTTTTTTTCTGTTTCATCTGAGTGTGTCACAGTAGTTGAGACTACGCTTGGTTTGCTTTAAGTATGAAATACTTAGATAGCTTGCATTACAATTAGGTGGTAAATTCATTTATAGTTTAGAGAACAATGTGAATTTTAGTAGCAAAATTGTATGAAATCATCAAAGTTATTTTTACCCTGTGGTAGGTTCCTATTTCTGCTGTGCTAACTAAATCAGACTGGTTTGGAAGTTCAGTCCCTGGACTCCTTTCAGCTAATTTTTCTTTTGACAGCTGTGCATCTTCAGAAATTAGTGAACATGCTTTGGCTGTATCCAAGTTTATCAGTGTTTAGGACAGTGCATGAGAATGTGCTGAAATTAAAGCGCCCTTAAATTTTTATTATTCCACGGTGGTTTAAATAAATCCGTAAGTTTAGCTTGTGCTTAAGCATTGTTTTGACTACAAGTCCTTTCCTGAATTTTTAATTTTAAGACTTGGCTTTTTAGAGTGTGGTTATGTCTGAGCACCCCCAGTTTTTTGGCTGACAGCGTTCTCCTAAATTAGGGAGGAACTTTTATCTCTGCTGTGCAGCTGAGAAGCAAGGGGAGAGATTTCATGGTGTGCCTCAAGGTGTGCAAGAGTACTGTGGCAGAGCAGGGAACGAAGCCTGGGTCTCCCAAGTCCTTGACTACAGCAATGTCGCTAAATCTTGAAACCGTGAACTGCCTTCTTGATTCAGTTCTTTTCATGCAGCTGCTCAGTCCCACTTGGACCAAGGAGTAAGAACTGATTTTAGGTATGCACATTTACTCCTCTACTCTGATTAAGGGCAGACAGAAAGTGTACGGAGAGTATGAACAATTGCAGCCAGCACTTGCAACTACTTCTTGTCTCAGTGATGGGAAAAAATCGGCTATGGCTGACTAGTACTGCTTTTTCTTAAGCTTTATAATCCCCATTGGACTCAATGTCTGAGTTCCCTGGGCTAGCATTTGTTAGCCCAACTCTGGGCTAAACCATCCTTTTTCTCCAATTATAGGCCTTGGCATCGGTGGTTTTTATAAATCTCCTTTTTCAACAGTTTTTTTCCCCATGGATGAGATTGGGATATTGAATGACTACCTTTCTGTAAGCTAATCTAATAATGCAATGATTTTCAGAGTCTTAGGTACAAAACGAGAGAAAAGCCTCTTTAGACTTCCTGCTTAATAAGATTTACAGTGTTTTCTATTAACCACATAGTTTCATTCCTAGCTCGGACTATGTTCGCTTCGCAGTCGGGCTTCCTAAATTAACGCCTGATTCTTTTTTCAGCAGTTTTTCATCTCTTTTAATTGGCACTGGTCACAGGCCACTCCTGTCACATTTTACCACCTCCACTTCAGCGCCGGCTGGCCGCTGCTCCCTGAGCTCATCCGTTAACCTCAGTTCATCCCCACCTTTCTCTCCTTCAGCCCTTTCCATTACATCCTCCCAGTTCTCTCTGTTGGCAGTGCGAGACTTTCAGAGCTCATCCCAGCCTTTTTCATGCACACTGATACCTGAGAAATGGCTTATTTTGTTCAGTTTACCTTATTTAGGTGAAAACACCTTAGAAAAGGTAAGCAAGGTCCAGCAGTCTTTTGTTTCAGATAAACCTCTGGTCTTTTTGCAACTTTTAGGATATCAGATGTTGAAATTATAGCCTTAACGGCAACATTACATTCTGCAATATTCAACTTCTGTGTCCTGTGAGATTTATCTACGGGAAGAATGTGAGGTGTGTAACCTTAATTTTCAATTATATAATTAAAATGACATAACTTGCTGATACCTATTTTTAATATGTAACTTTTCATATATAAAAATGTATTTTTTTTAAACCAGATCCTAATTATATGAATAATAACCAACACACACCTACTCCACTTTTCTTCATGTAGGTGGTTGTTAGTGCTCTCTAGCAGAAAGCCTGTGGTCTGTTTACTTCTATTTTACGTATTTCCTACTTCTTAAAATGAATGCTTTAGACTTTACTCCAGTTTATCTTACCTTACACCGACTTAAATGCATTGACTTCAACAGAGTTAACCATAATCTTCATTTATGTAGGAGGTAAATTGTGCACATTTAGCTAATTCTCTAGGTGTCTGGGCTTGAAATGGAGTGTAATGGATCTTAGTCACTGCTATGTTTTCATGCAAAGTGTTAAAACAACACATTATTTGCAGAATTTCCCAAAGCAATGCAAAATAAAGGAGTTCCTGAGCATGCTTTTGGCTACAGAAATGCAAATCTAAAATGTGAATGGTCCTGGGAGAAAGGAAGGAACTTCAGTAGGATCGGGAAACTCCAAAATATCAATGGCCAACAAACATTTCCAGCTGTGACTCCTTAAGTATTTCCTTAGTATTTTCTTAATGCAGCATTTTCTATTTTTATTTTTATTTTTATTTTTATTTTTATTTTTTATTTTTATTTTTATTTTTTATTTTTATTTTTATTTTTTATTTTTATTTTTATTTTTTATTTTTATTTTTATTTTTTATTTTTTATTTTTATTTTCCATTTGAAGCTGATGTAGGTTAAGCATGGTCCCTGCAAGTGCAGTTAGGAAGCAGCAGAGTGTAGCTAAATAGGGAAGATACACCAGAGCACTTTGTCACTCTCTTGTTTTAATACCAAACACTAAACAAACCCATAAGTAGTGCAAAATGTTTAGGCAGAAGGATGTAAACACAAACTGATGATGAGCCAGCTGGGAGCTGATGGGTCAGGTTCAGAGGGCAGACCAACACAGGCAACGCTGTGCTGGGTGTCCCGCTACAGACCGCCTGTCCAGGGAGAAGTGGATGAGACCTTCTTCAGACGATGGGAAGAAGCCTCACATTTGCAGGTGCTGGTCCTCATGGGGAACTTGAACCACCCCAAAAACTGCTGGAGGGACAACAGAGCAGGGCACAAGCAATTCAGGAGGTTTCTGGAGTACATTGGTGACAGCTTCCAGACACAGGTGATCGAGGAGCCGGCGGGAGGATGCGATCTTCCTGGACCTGACATTTTAAACAAGGAAGAACTGGTCAGGGATGTGAAGGTCGGGGGCAGCCTTGGGACGGTGGAGTTCAGGATCCTGAGGAGATGAGAAAAATAGTAGGCTCACAACTCTGGAATTCAGGAGAACAGTTTTGACACTGTTTCCCATAACATTCGCATAGGTAAACTGATGAAGTACAGACTAGAGAACTGGACAGTGAGGTGAACAGGGATCTAGGATCTGACAATCTCCAGTTCACACAACCAAGCTTCAGAAAGCCTAATGGTCCTCTTTCCCTGTCTCTTGTTCTTGGGTACCGATCACTGTCAAGGAAAAAATTTGGAAAAGGACTTGTGTGTTACCTGGTTCACCTCTGCCCATTGCTGAGCTGTTCACAGAAATTCTTCAAAGTTGCACAGGGAACTATAACGTCATGCAATATGATTATATTTGGAAAAGGAAAAAGAAGGAAACAGCTGTTAGTGAAATCTCTTGGTCCATGGACCAGCCTGCTGGGAGACCCACTGGGCGTAGTTATTTAAAATGACATAAAACAATATAGGAAACATAACACAGTAATGGAATAAGAGGATGTAATTTAAGTTTCACTTAGCAGGGGCAGCAGCAATGCCTTCAGGCCCATGCTCTGCTCACAAGAGCCGCAAACTATTTTTGACGTCTGCCTCCTGCGTGATACAGAGATTAACATACTGCTTTTTCCTTCTGAGAGAAGGCACCTCTGTGTGGTAGCACAAGTTCAGACATACCCATCCCCACTTCCACATCACCTCTGTCTTCAGACTGCTCTCCCTGGCTTTCTTTAACTCCCATTTGTTTTTTGATGCTGCCTTCTTTCTTAGTTAGTAATGAATATTTTTATATTCTTTTATTTGTTTTGAAGAAGTCTAGATGAGGTGTTTGCCATTCCATTCTCACACTGTCTTATATTAGCGAACATCCATCGTTCCCTGTTTACCAGCTTTTGTCTCTGCTGTACAGGCATTGTTGAATTGAAATAGCCTTCTGGGGAAACTAGTCTGCCAAATGAGTAAATATGTGAGAAAGTGAGCAGTGAATCAGTTTTATGAAAAACTCTGAGTCTGAGAAGATGGAAAAACTCCTAGTTCTTGCAGACCTCTGATTGGATCTCTCCTCCCTTTTACATTCATTACAAGCCAATATATATTTGATGTCTTTTTATAAAGCGTTATATTTAAGGAAAATCTTTGGGAAATGATCTCCTTTTCTGTAGACAGCTCTTTGTTAATGGCTATTTTGGCCCAATAAAATCAGATCCCTGCCAGAGACTTCCTGCTTTTCCAACACAACTCAGTTGTCATCTATTTTATGTTTATGAGATCTAGAAATCTGTAATTTCTGCTCTTGTTTTAGGCTTAATGCTTTGTCTGTGTCTTCTCTGTCTTCCATGGACGTCTTTATGACTATGTGTTACCCCAGACTTCTATCGTTCCCCGCTGTTTGTCTTCAGTAATCCTACTCCTGAGGAGTAGGATTTACCAAGAACCATGAGGGATTGAATCTCTATCTCAGGCGAGGGGCTGGTTCCCCATATTCCCTGACTTACCCAAGCTGCCCCAGCTAAAGCCGCCGTCATCGTTCACTGCTTGGGTCACTTCAGTGATTGCTTTAGTTGGAGTTATTTGCATTCACCCTTCACATCTTTCACTCCTCATCCTCCCACCCAGGCTTTCCAGCTTCGCTCTTCACATCTTCTAGATGCTCCTTTTTGTCAGACTCTTTCCCCAATTTTGACAACAGACTTTCTCTCTTTTATCCCTTAGTAAGCCCCAGCTCACTGCTGTCTTTCCCTTCTCTCCCACTAACCACTGCAAATGGATATCCTTGAGTCCGTGGGATTTATAAACATCTTCAGTGAAAAGATACCGTTCAATCTGATCTCCCCCATGTTCTGGGAGTTTATCTATCACTCCTTGCTAATACATTGTGCTCAACAACTTGAGTTTGATTGTAGAAAGGCACTGGTCTTCGTATGAAGAGGTCAGGATAGGAGTAACCCCCCTCTTCCCTGCCTAATTTGAACAACATCTGCTCCAGCTTCCAGCCATTACTTTTAGTAACGTGTTTCTCCACTAAATTAAAGAGTCCTTTATTGCTCTTCATTTTCTCTCCACAGAGATACTTACACACTAATCAAGTAATTTTTTCAATCTTTTGATAAGCTAAACAGATTAAGCTTTTTAAGACTGTCACTGAAAAATATTTTCTCCAACCTTCAGTTATTTTTTTTCTTTTTTCTCTTTTCTGCCTTCCTGTTGTTCCGCATTCCCTCTCAAAAAGGGACACCAGAACTGCATTCTGGTTATAGGGTTAGTCTTACCAATGACAAATACAAAAGTAAATTATTTCTTTCTGCTTTTTGTCTGTTGATGCGTTTCGCATTTTTAATGCAACTTGGCATTAGAAGCAAAAGTTACTTATTTCCTGCGACTCTTCACATGCAGGAACATAGAAAGGGCTCTTCAGGGTTAGACTAAAGACTCATCTGGTCCAGGATCCTGTCTCTGACAGCACCCAGTGGTAGATCCTGGGGAATGGCATAAGAATGAAGTGAGCACAGCAATTCATAGCAGTTGTCATAGCAGTTTATGGCTCACCCAAGAAGTAGTGGTGCTGTATTTAATAGATTTTGATGACTCTCTCTTCTGATCCTTTTGTCCACTCACTTTTTTTTGAACCTAAGGAAACCTTTTATGTTCATAACTTATCTTGGCAAGCTTAACTGCGGATTATGTGGAGAGACATATCCTTTCTTTGTTTTCAGTGCACCATCTGTTACTTTTGTTTGACTTCTGCTGCTTCTGATAGAAGAGACTGTGAAGTCATTCCCTGCTCACCTACTCCATGTGACTCATGATTTTATAGATCTGTATCATAACCCTCCTACATCAGTTTCAAAACTACTGATTTTCATGGCAGGTCTTCCACTCTCTAAGAATAACCTTTGTTACTTGAAGAAATACAGATGTATTCATTTGTATATGTTTGTATCACCATAAATGCTTTTTTTGAATGAACCAAGCTCTCTGAGTGGTCTGCGTTGTCCTTAACAGTTCCCATGTCCTCATTATTTATTATTATGTCTGTGCTTGCTAAGAAATAAAAGGGGTGTAATATTATTTCTCTGCAATATTTTCTTCATGAGCCTCTGTCTAAAACTCTGACATTTGGTCTTTCTTATACTTTTTCTCCCAGACAGGTTGATAGTAACTACAGCTCAGTAACAGTAATGTCACCTAATTAATTCCAACTTGCAATCTTAGATACTTAAACAGGATTAGCCAAATAACATCGATCTATTTACGATCTTTTTGCGATGAGCTTTCTTACAGATCTTATAATGTAAAGGATTGCTATACCTAACATTTATAAAAACCTCTATTAATTCTTCTCTTTTAGGGAGGCAGATTAGGAAGTCTTTAATGTAACTCCAAGGCTCAGGTCAACTTAACCCACTGATATGCTGTTGCTGCAGTTTTTTATTTTGCATACATTCTTATCCATATAAAATATCAAGGGTTCACTTTTACATGGTAAGAGCAGCTCTGCAAATACTGACTTGGGTGGAGAGGATCAGTTATGAACTTCTTGTTGGAAAAAATGAAAAGCAAATCTTCTCTCTTCTTGCCTGCATCATACACTGGCACAAAGACAACCTCCCGAATGAGTAGCCTGTTCCATATGCTTGGTCTTCTAAGCCAACAGCATTGCACAAAAGGGTTTGGGTGGTGGTGTGTTTTTTAACATTATGCTGGTGATAATTTGAAAGAAACCAACCTGCAAAGTATTTCATAGCCCCAAAAAGAGTTTTACAGTGAAAATCAGGTTACTTCAGTTCTGTATTCTACTACAACAAAAAAATCTGATTAAACTGGGAACATTAGGAAATAATGGGCAATTGTTTGGCACTGGTCTGTTAAAAGTGTTCAAAGTGTAACGTTGAATGCACCTTCACAAGAAATTACATAAGGAAATTAGAGAAAAGATGTGGAGAGAAGCAGGTTTTTGCAGTCTTGAAGAGGTGACATCGTAACCTGGTAATGACAACAAGAGTGTTAAAAATAGTTCAGGTATCTTTTCAGTTACTCATAAAAGTTAGCCAGAGCGAATGGTAACCGTCCTTTCCCAACTGCTTCTAATGGAATTTATTCTTCAAATTAGGATATTATTTGTGTTTCTGAGGATTTTGTATTTGCAGTTAGGAACCACATAAGAACAATATGTCTTCTCAATCAGATAGCCCGTTCAGAAGGCAACTGGTTAACTCAGTGCTTCTTGGGACACCTGCAGGATTTGCATTATCCAGAAGCACTGAAGATGCACTTAAATGGAATTCTGACTCCAATATATGAGTAGTAGAACGGGGATGTTACTGAAGAATAATGCAAGCTCTGTGCTGTGTTTACCTCTTGTTACAATCCTGATACAAATAGAACTAGGTGCCTTTAATGAGAACCTGGAAGAAATACATGTAGAAACTTGGAACAATCCCTGCAATATGCTGAAGAACGTGTCTAAAACCTGACCATAGCTTGCTGCCAGAGTGAAGAGAGAAGACGAGTCTTTCAGACACTTGTAGCTGATATTTGGGGGAGACAAAGGTTTACCAGTAATAGCAAGGATGGTAAAATGCAGGCTTGACTTGTAGAGCTGTTGTGAGTGAAACCACAAAGTTCAGTATTTCAACAATCACTCTCAGATCTGTCATTACTTACAAACCTCGCAGGATCTGCAGAGCTATATATCTAAAGATTTTATGTACTTTATAAAACATCATTTAACCATGAGCTATGTCAGCATTATCTTATGAATCTGCCCTGCCTTTTGTCAGTTTTCTTAAAAAAATGTGACTTCTTATAAGAAGAATGGGTGATGGGACTCGATACCATTACTATCCCAAGTAGTGACTTTTGTTAAGATTTTGAGAAGGTGATTTCCCTTCCCTGCACAAGAAAATAGCACTTACCTTTTTAAAATAATCTGAATTGTTAGAAAAACCAATTGGTCTGTTGATCCAAAATCATAAACCAATTTGAAAGTGCGAATAGACTTGTGTGATACAGGTTGCCCAGAGAGGTGGTGGATGCCCCATCCCTGGAAACATTCCAGGTCAGGTTGGACGGGGCTCTGAGCAACCTGATCTAGTTGAAGATGCCCCTGCCTACGGCAGGAGGGTTGGACTAGATGACCTTTAGAGGTCCCTTCCAACCCAAACTATTCTATGATTCTGTGATACTCCGCAGCAAAAATAGATGCTGTGAGAATTAAATTTATAGTTAACTTTCACAATACAAAATGTTTCCCACATAGGACCACAGAGGGCCTGTTTTAAAGTTTCCTTGGTGCAACTACATGCATATCAGTGTAGTAACAGAGACTCAGACTTGCTCTCCCACTTTTCTCTTAGGTCCCTTACTTCTGGTTTACCAGGGGGAGGGGAAAAATAGAATACTTTTTGTATAAGCTCTCTGTCTAAATTTCTATAAATTAGGGCTAAAAGTAAATAATGAATTATTCTTTCTCCAACTTTTCTCACTCCTGTCACATACATATACATTCATACTCTCAGAAATAGCATGCTCTTTATGCAAAGGCTCACCTCTTTTGAAATAAAACCAATATATTTTTTAAACATTTCATAAGCAGCAGAGAATTTGATTACCTCATGCTCCTAAATTCAGCTGTTAATTATTTATTTGGAAGTGTTGGGTGGGCTACCACAATTAGCCTTGCCATATTAAATAAATAGTTTTTTACAGTAATTGGTGGTTGATGCCATGCTGCTTAGAATAGGTTTCAATATTGCATTCCTGTCTTGGAGCTAGTGTTTTAATTTTGTAAAACACTTTAGGACACCGTAAGAAAAAATAATCACGTTACAAGTGAGAAGTGTTGAGTAAATTTCTTTTACGAAAACGCACCCGTTATAAATTTAGCCCTTAATTGGAAGCATTACAAAGTGCGGAGATGGAAAACAAACAGGAGGAAACCTAATAATCCGTAACGTCAGGAGTCTGCACCTGCAGCTCGGTCGTGGTCTGCTTGCCAGTTTGCGTGCAGGCTGTTGAAGAGGTAGAAGCTTTCAGTAGTAAGACAAAATAATCCTCAGATACTCTGTGCCTGTGGTGGAAAGGTGTCCAGCTGAGGAAACAACAGGTAGGCAATGACCTTTCAGTTCTTATTTACTTTTATGGTCTCAGCCAAAGGGCTTTCCTGTGCTGTCGCTTCCAAGGCAGCAGGGCAAGTCATTGGTTCTCCAGGTTTCCTTTCTGCCAGGCTGCACACTCTCCACGGGCAAGCTGGCCTCTGCGTTTTATCCAGTCTGCTGTTTGCTTTCAGCTCTAGGCAGGCAACTTGGGCTTCTCACATCACAGTCGACTGGAGGGAGAAAAAGCCCCAGATCTGGCTGCATGGTGATACGATTGGGCTGTGCAGGTATATAGATCTGGCTCTGTGATATCTTCTGGCTGACTGGAAGATGTCCAAACTAAAGGACTCCTCCTCTCACTCCGGGCCCCCTGACACAACAAGGGAGCAGCAAGATTTGGGTTTGCATAGCAAGTCTAACCATCCAGGAGCTCATCCTTATGCTGTCTCTCTCCTTCCATCACCATTCAGGTGGGCCCCCTGACACAACAAGGGAGCAGCAGGATTTGGGTTTGCATAGCAAGTCTAACAGGAGCTCATCCTTACGCTGTCTCTCTCCTTCCATCACCATTCAGGTAGTCTGTACCTTGAAAGACGTACAAGGATGATAAAAAGGGCACTTTGAGAGCTTTACTGTATCTCAGGCTTTCATACCTCCAGCAGGGTGAGATGTTAGCAATGTATCTTAGTTGACGTGTTTCTCAGGGAGCTTCAGCACTCCGGTTCTTCCTATTTTCCCTGGGTTACATCAACTTCAGAGACTGCTTCCTTTCAATTTAGGCATGAGTTCATAATGTGATACAGTTGTCTGTTGTGGTGGGCCCTTCCAGTAGCAGGTTCCTCCTAGTCCTTTCATTCCACGTTTGGGTCCAAGTTTCAGACGTATGCTCCTGGCTTACTCACCAGTTTGAAGAGCGGTTTTCTCTTCTGAAGTTCTCCAACCTCTCCATCTCCAGGGACCTACTGGTTGTTCTCTGTGGACGTTACTTGGGCAATTGGCTGCAAGCTTCTATAGTGAAAAATGCCGAGACTATAGTTAAAAGTCCCAGAACAATCATTTTTATACTGAAAGTCTGTAAGTCATAGAGAGCTGATTACATTTCTGCTGTTTTCTGCTTATAGGAAGATGCATTTCAAAGGCAGCTTTGAGGGAAACGGTACACTCTGCTCCACAGTGCTGGAGGTTTGATGGGTGCGCGTATCCAAATGATGGACTTTGTGCAAGGTGATCTGTGTCTCAGCATGCTCAGAGACCAGTTCATTACCATCCCTCAGTAGTTGGCATTAGGGCAGCATTTTTAGCCCTGTCTTCCTTTCCTTACTAATCAGAATTCTGTTTCATTTTGCAAATGTGTAGTAATTTCTCTGTACAGCTAAAGCCATTGGCCTTGCTGTGTTTAAATCTAGTATAACAATATTCTGAGAGACTGAGGAGACAGACTTTTTCTCCTGATATCACTGTATTTCCTCTGCAACGCCTTGTATAGCCACAAGCATATTTTATAAAGAGCAGACAGATTTTGGGGTAGTGGTTTGTGGATGGGTGGGGAGAACTGTATGATAGAGTATCTAATATAATGTATAATAGTGCATAATAGGAGAACTATATAAATTCTCCTTGGAGGAGAAATGAACTTCTTGGCTTTCCAGAAGGCCTACGGTTTTCTTTTTTGATTGTCCTGTAAGAGGTAAGAAGTTTTGAAGGAAGGGATACAGTAACGTCTGTGATGTGGAGAACCGTAATAGACTTTGCTGCTTTTTCTGTACTTCTGCAGGGATAATGTCTGACCTGGAAGGATTCCTCTTACTGTAAATCCCTGCTGCACCAATGATTTCTGATGGTATTTCTGTAAGCCATTGCTTAGTCAAGGGAACAAGAAGAATCCTGCTTTCTTTCCTCTTTAGAAGTTCCCAGTCAATTATTGGGGCCTCTTACATTGAGTTGTTTCTCTTCGTCTGCTCCCTTTGCATAGGAAACTGCCCTTTTCAAGGGGTCATCCCCCTTTTTATGAGATAAACTTGTGAACTGACTCTGACAAACTGTTGTTGTCTAATACCGGAGGAGATACGCCTTTTTAGCCGTTATCTATTCCTTTAGGCATCTGTATAAATTCAGACAGTGGTGTTTGATGTCATGATTGGTTGAATTTTAATAGAAGTTTGAACTGAATCGTAATAAAACTTTTATAGTGGCAAATAAAGGCAATTATATACACAGGTCAGGAAACTGAAGTTGCCTATTCATTCGGCTAGAGGATGAACTAACTTCTGCCCAGTGCTCTGTGAATATGTTTCCTTCCTAAATGGAATCAGTTATGTAAAAACTTTTTCTCCCTTTGAATAGAATCATAGAATCATTTAGGTTGGAAAAGACCTTTAAGATCATCGAGTCCAACCGTAAACCTAACACTGCCAACTCTTCTATCTCTAGCCTAACATTTTTAAAATACATAGTGGAAGAGCATCTACCTAACAAACATCTACCACTTGTAGATGATTTCGGTAAAACCCAGTGCCTCATTGCATAAAGTAGGTTTTGTATACTCAAAAGTCCTATGCTAGCAGTAATTATGGGCTATAGCGCAATGCTTAGTATAAGTCTTAATCAAGATGCCCCATTTGAACATGTTTTTTCTGGTGTTACTATTATTGAAAGGCTCCCAGCCTTATTGCAGTAGACACAGCATGCATGTGTAACAGACAAGATGTAGTGAACCTATCATCTAAACACCAAAAAAGAGACTCCAGTTGTTGACAATGAAGAGAAGAGGGGAGGTGACAAAGATGTGCATAATCTGCTCTTTCTGCTGTGTGCTTGGGGCCTGGCACAGGCACTTGGGTGAGAAATCTCTGAGACTACTGCTGTGAATGGGGACAGCTGTCACAGTAAAGGTTTGCAAGACTGTTTAGTTTTAATGCAAGAAGGAACTGAAATATGAATGAATTTCATAAAAAGCTGATATAATCTGTCTCCAGTGTCTTGTATCTATTATCTTTCCACTTTTCTGTAACCGCTTGAGAACGGATTTCCCATTGGGCTAATTAAAATCCTCCTGTGACGTCCCGTTCTCTCAACAAACTCCTGTCTCCCTGTGTGATGATTTGATACTGTCACTGGGAGGATAAGTTTGGATTGTATGGACCGTATGGCATAAACATAGGCTTCTTTGATGTTGGTCTGGTTTGGCTAGAATGTGACTGTATTGGTTGGCTTTAAGAGCATGTCCGAGAGGAAAGTAATGGAAAACTGATAGCAGCAAAATTTAATAAAGTCAGATGAAAGAAAATGCCATGCCTGTGACTACCCAAAGAGATAGACATGAACTAAGATGCAGCATATTAATGAGGACTGAAGCAATCTTCCTCATTCATCTCTGAACTGGTCTCTGCAAACTCCTGTGCGTTCTGGCTTTCTGCTCATAAGTCCATTAATTTAATTGCGTTTTGGGGTATCCCCAGGTAGAAGGAATCATATATTCTTTTTCTTCATAGAATTATCGTTATTTTTTTAATAGTGGGTATCATTTTGGGGTAGGGAAGGCAAAATTTTTTACAGTAAATCATGAGAGCTTATTTTGCATGTTCAGTTAGTTCCTCTGGTGTGTTGCATTTCCCTTAATGTGCCAAAAGTTAAGCCGGAGGTCGCAAATAATAAAAACAAGTAAGAATTTTTCTTTCTTCAGGTATGCTCTAATTGTCAGGTGTCCTGTTTGTGGTAGAGGTTTGGTACTTTGGGGAGAGGAGAGGTCATTAATGTGTTGGTGAGAGCTTTTTAAAATCTCTGGTTTCACTTTTAAGGCCTCACAACCTGGTGAGCTGTATTTGCGTGGTGATCATGCATGTTTGGTGTGCAGGATTGCCAGAGTAAAACTGACACTTCAAAGAATTGTGTAGGCTCTGCTTGTGTTTCCAACATCTGTGTGATGAACAGAAATGACGTGCAACTGCACCCAAAAAAATCACTTGAGGTTGCTCAATAGTGTGGCCAATTTTTTTACAGACTGGTATTCACGTATTGAAATATATTGTATGTGAAGAAAGCCTGATTACCTGTAGGAATGCACTGGTTTTTAGAGACTTAATCTCATGGATCGCTTTTATGGTTTTCCATTTCTGTCCTTTCTCCGTAGTCTAAACAATGAGTCTCGTTATCCACAGGCGGTTTGTGTTGCTTCCTCGGGGTCCCTATTCTGGGGATTGTTTTTTATAGGGTTTTATACTGCACTAAAAATGAAGATAAAATAAACTGTCCAGATGGGGCTTTAAAGATATGGACTGTGGAGATGTACAATCTACACACGCTGTGAATGGCTTCTGATAGTCCTGCAGCGTTATGAGGGAAGTACACTTTCTTTGTGCTTCTTTTCTACCTTGGAAGCCAAGTACAACAGAAACCCCTTTTTTACCATCATCGTTGCTTTCATTTTAAGCAAATCCAGGACTATGAAACGGGTGCAGGTAAAGGAAGTCTGACAGCACAGGTTTAGGCCATATATAGGACCTCCCAATCCAGACAGCCAAGAAATCACTACGATCCCCGTCTTGGGTTGTTTCATCTTCATGTCTGCTGAGGTGATAAATAAAGGGGTGTATGTGAGAATAGTTTCTATGATGGTTCATGCAGAACTGCCTGAAAACATCTCAGCATTTTCATACTGGGTCCTAGAGTTGCTTGATAGTGTTTTTAAGTTGGTCATTTAAAGATCCAAGTCTGCATATTGTCATTACTAAGCCTCCAAATGCCTGACTCTGCTCTGACAATCTCTGTATGTACATTTATGCTTTAAATGAAGGCTTAAAATGTCACCTTTTCAAATGCTTCCTGAGTAATAAAAATTTTAAATCTCATGATTGTCATAAAGTTGTATTCTAAGTTTCTCAGTAGTCAGTTTGCAAAAAGAGAGGGAGCCATGAGGCACTCCAACAGGACCCTGGTTTAGGTTTTGGGGGATGAGGACTCTGGAGCAGAGCACCTGTGTCCATCAGCCAGGACATAATCAAGATGCACATCCAAAATCATATAGCCTGTAGGTCATATAATTCACATTGTGAGTGCAGGGTCACATTCCCATCAAAATATAATACAATAGCAAAATCTACTAGAACAGCACTTCTGTCACAGAGAGCAAACCTGAGCCTTATGTTTTGCTAGAAACCTAAACTGTGTAACTCTTCAAAAGCTGTTTAATTTACATTAGATCATTTCTTAATGTAAGCAAATGTCTCTTTGTACTAGGAGTATATTCTCATAAGTGCTAAAAATCTTACTTTTGCTTGGCAGTGCATCAATAGTTTAAGTACAGTATGTTTGAAACAAGGATAATAGCAAGAAATGTAGATTTTATTAATTGCGTGTCAGGTCATACATTGAAAACCCTAAAATCTGTAGCCTAAGTTCAAACTACTGAAAGTTGTGTATGAAATCACATAGGTGCAGAGAGCTATAACTTAAAAGCTGAAGATGGTTTTATTTTCAAAAGGACATATAGGTTCAGTGACAATGTTAACATAAAGATGTTAAGATGTATAGGATGGGCATGTTGCTCAAGGGAGTAAATTATCTCATGGATTTTAATGTCTTTCAATAAACTATTCTCAGCTACATTCACAAATACTTGAGCACTAACTAATAAATAAAATAATATTAATTGAATAAGTCAGTAACTGACTTTCTTGGTGATTACCACTACTTCTATGCTCAATTGTTTGACGAGCTGTCATGGGCAGTTCCTGTCGGAAGCCGCATTCGCCCAGCTCTTATTCCAGCACTGATTTAGAGGAGACTGAAATAATCTTTCACAAGTTTATTTTACAGTCTGGTCAAAAGGTTGAGAGCTAAAGCTTAAATTGATAATGTCCAAGTGAATGAAGGCATTAGGTGGAATATAAAACTTTACTTGATAGACAGATCTAAAAAAGGGGAAAGAAATGTCATTTGAAGCCAAAAAGCTTGTCAGTAAAATTTCTAGCGAGTCACAGCTCTTGACTGAAAGTTCACCAAGTGCGTAGGAGCATGAGGAAGAGGAAGATGAGCTTTTTCTATCACTATTGCCTCACCTCGGCCATCTCTTTGGCAATTTCTAGAGGAATACGGGTTTGTAGAGACTGTATCAGTGGACTGGCTGGGAATTGCCCGGTGCACCGCAATGATTTTAGGCTCATGTGTGTCTTGGATTAGAGGAGCCACGTTGCCAGATAAGCTGTGCTGGGAAGGGAACCACAGAGGTCTCGGGGTTCATAACTCCGGTTTGCTTCACGAGCCTGGTGCTCCTGTGCTACAGAGCAACACGAGTGGGGAAATTGGAGAAATTTACTATCCTGCTGTTTCTAAGTATCCATTTTATGAGTGCGCAGGGTGGTAAATTCTCCCCCTTTCCTTTCCTGCTTGTCTTCCCTGGCTGTCCCAGTGATTTGTGGGAATTAATTATTTTTTAAGTTATCTTTTAAAAACGTCATTTTTAACTTGACAGTCTACCTGTCAAGCACACTTGAGCAGAAGGGACCACACAAGGCACTTGCTGCTACTGAGCAGATCAGAAAAGATGAAAGTGGGGAGTTAGAAATCTTGTGTGTTAAAGACCTTGGGGTTTTGTATTGTTGTTTTTCCCGATGATTTATTTTTTAAATAAACTTTCTGACTAGAGCAGTGTTCCAATGTCAAAGCCTGATTTTTTTTCCCCTTAAAATGCCTTTAAAATAGTAATCAGTGTTCTGCTTGCCTGTTAATCTTAGCCAGGGTCTTCTTCAAAAGAAAAGATACACGAGAAATGCAGTCTAACTGAATACAGTTAATTTGGTGTCTTTTGCAGCAAATGCAGCACAAAATTTTTAGACAAAAGAGACTTTCAAGTTTGCTGTGTCCCACAGAAGGGGAGGAACCGAGAGAACCATTGTTAGATGAGAAAAAGCATATCCAAATTCTCACTGCAGGAAAAAAGAGGATAAGAAAAAGAATCTCTTCTGTATTTTTTTGAAAAAAATTGTTTTTCTGTTCATTATGGGTGGGTGGGATCAGCATATTATTTCATAGCAATACTAAAAGATGTTCCCAACCAATCAGCTAATTTAATGCTCAATCGGGGAGCCTCTCCTAGTGCATTCTGGAGTCCCTAATTAAATGTCAGGTTGTGTTCAAAGACTTTAAGGGATTGGCCACTATTGGTTTATTTCAGAATAGTGCTATTAGTTGTATTAATAATGATATTCTCTTTGACAACATTTGCAGCAGTCAATGAAATCCTCACTCATTTAGTTTTCTTCTACCGTGTAGTAACCAGTTTCCCAAAGCACTGATAGAAAGCACTCTATAAATATCTTTGGCCTTTGGAAATAAGAGACCCTTTTTTGCAGTTTATATATCCTCAAAGTATTTACTGAAGGAGAAGTGCCTCCATTTTGGAGTGTTTTGCTCGTTGCACGTTTCCCTTTCTGTTTAACAGGATATTAAAAAGATATCCTTGAGGGTACGCAGTGAAATGTAACAGCGGAAAGGTCACCCAAAGAGCAAGAAGATGGCCTTTGAAGAGCTAATTCTGCAGGAAATGTAGAAGAGAAAAATTTGCTTTCTAAAATTTCATTTCAGGAATAAGAGGTTTTCTTCTTTTTTCCCCCGTTTTTTTGAACCCAGCATTGCCAGTTTTTCCCCTGCATGGCTAGCAACTGCTCTGTTTTTAAGATTTTGGGATACTTTTCTTAGTATTCTGGATAAGCTGTAGGGGCCCAGAGTGCTATGGATTAAAGTTGTGCCTACTGCGTCTAATTTTGGGTTGTGTTTCAAAGGCCTATTTTAGCTTGTGGAAAAATTAATAGGCCTCTGTTTTCTTAAAATGTCATTACTTTTTATATCTGTGATATAAACTTTCCTGTCCAATCGTGTTAGCAAGAGGATGAGTCCTTCTAACTCTGAAATAAAGCAGTGTCAACAAGGACTG
The DNA here is from genome assembly GCF_000699145.1 of Aptenodytes forsteri. Classification (NCBI taxonomy): domain Eukaryota; kingdom Metazoa; phylum Chordata; class Aves; order Sphenisciformes; family Spheniscidae; genus Aptenodytes; species Aptenodytes forsteri. Next base: position 2,207,409 of record NW_008795932.1, read on the forward strand.
CATGTGTAACTGGGGTCGGCTAGAGTTTTAAGACTGATGGTGGCTGGTTTGCCTTCACAAATCCTTTCTCCTTAGTAACACATACTTGTTCCATGGTGTTGTTAATCCTTCAATTTAAATGAAAGTCATCACACTTCTTTGTGTATGATGAGTACAGGAAAGAAAATAGTGCATAGGAGAAGGAATTGCATCCATGCTTTTGCCCTTTTTTAATCGCTTCAGTTCACCCAAGCAATTTAAAGGCATTATTGGCGCTACAGCATCAGTTGTCGAGAACTGCATGTCTAATTTTAGTCTTAAAGTTTTAGAGGAGGTCATTGAAATTGTTCGTGTTATCTTTCTTCCTAAATTTCCAGCTCACTTTGCTATCACTGTTAGGGAGATGAGTTATCAGAAATGTCTTTCCACAGATGAAAAAACAAAGAATTTCTCTGGTTTGGATGGAAGCTTTGCATCCCTGGACACCTTAATAAAACAAAAGGGGTGAGGAGGGGGAGAGGAATGCAATACCCCAGCTAATTAATCACTTAACAAAATAAGTGAATACCGGAACTAAAGCTGTTTTGATGGTCCAAGCAGATTAGTCAATAGAACAATGACACTTCTCTGACTCACCGGTTAAAATTAGTGAAGGAGTTATGATAGATTGCGTACATGCAATAAAAAAACCAGAAACTTTTCATTTCATTTTTATACTTTGATTTTTCTTTCCATTTTCCGCTACCTATATAGAAATAGCCTTCCTTGGGGTGATATTCAGGTGCTCTGTTATTATGAAGAAGTTGTGTTTGTTTCCTTATTACTGTTTTCAGACTGCCTCTTGAGGAGCTTTTTACTAGAGGTCCCTGTGTGGAAGATCTGTATATATGGTGCTTTATAGCATCATATATTCTGTAAAAATTCCAGTTGCTAAATTTGGATCAAAAAATAAAGACATTTAGGTACGCCTCTTTGCTAAGGACATATCTTTCATAAAAATTAAACATGTTCCATGATCCCAGTATGAAAAGTATTGCAAAGAAATGGCCAACTCTTAATACAGCTGTTTCTTACTTCATTTCAAGTTTTGAGGGTGGATGCTGCAAGGTACTAGAAGTGTTGGGTTTTTTGTTTGGTTTTTTTTTAATTTCCCTTTCTGAATTTGTATTTCATAGATCACCTTAATGCCTCAGGAACTTCTTAAAAGCTCAAAATAAAATAAGTGCTGTTCTTCTGGCATGTGAGTGACTGTATGATGAAAAAAAGGAAAAGTAATTTTACTTTTGCCACCCAAATTACTGTCTCAATTAGTATTCTTAGGAGAAGGGGTACAAATACTTGAAGAGCTACCTTTCCTTTGTTACTCTACTTTCCTGATCGCCAGAGCGCAGTTCTTCCCCATACTTTATCAGTGACTATTTCCACAATGATTTTGCTTTTCTCTTCAATATTTTAAGGGAATTAATCTATTTCCAGATAGTCTAAATTCAGGAAAACTTTATAGTTTTGCTATGTGTAAATTTTCTGTTAAGCCTTTGTTGAGGTCATTAAGACATGAGTATTATTGAGGCAAAATACTGAAAAAAAGATATTATCACAAAAACATTTTTCCTTTTCATGCTCTATTGCTCTTAGGGTAAATCTTTCTCTTTGTCAAAAGATTGTTGACTTAGCAAAGCATGCAGATGCTTAATTACTGACATTTAGAAGTACAGTATAGGAAGTCTCACCTGTAGCACAGTCAGAGCCATTTTTCCCAGCCTAGCCTGTAGTGAAATTATTATCTGGACTAACTAAACAAAACTACCGTACTGCTTTGTATTTGTGATCACGTTTGTGTCTATGTGCTGTTCTTCATAAAGCCTTCTGTCGCTAACGGTGAGTTCTGGAATCTGTCACCATTACCTAGAAAACACCCTGTTCTTCGATCGCTATTTTTTCAACTTGAAAAGCAGGAGTGATTTTCTGAAATCGTTTGGCTACTAAAGCGATATTGCTGCACGATGAGCTTACAGTGTGCAGCAGGATGCATAGCAGGGGTGCTAGTTTTCAAAATGATCTAAGCGCGACACAGTGAAATAGAGGCGCAGCTGCTGCTGCGAAGAACAGTAGGTGTATAATTCTCTATGTGCTTGCTATTGCCCTCAGTATTTTATTTCTCAGTTCCCAGAGGGAAAACTGGGAACAGAGTCACAACAAATCAGCTGCTTCTGGTCATACAGAGATCCCCTGGCCGCATGGAAGCTGAAGACACTCCTTTAAAACCAGAAGAAACAGGGAGGCCACCTCATCTCTTCTCTAAGGAGCAGTAGGGTTTGAGTTTTCTCCCATCTCTCCATTTCTGGAGTGCTTACAGATGTGGATATGCCAGGTATGAGTTGTACCCCCCTCTCTCTCTCTCCTTGAAAAGTAATGATGGAAACCTGACTCCTTTGCCTGCCTTTTCCTGTAACAGCCCTCACAAAAAAAGAAGTGCATGAGTACAGACCTAGATATTGAGCATCACACAACATTTTTGGTTGGAAGGGACTTCTGGAAGCCATGTATTCCCACCCCCGGCTCAAAGGAAGCCTAACCTCAAAGTTAGGTCAGATTGCTCAGAGCTGCCTCCGACAAGTTTTGCAAATCTCCAAGGATGGAGAATCCACAATTTCTCCTAGTGTGGATATTTTTTTTCCATGTGGCTGATCAAGATGTTCTTCACTACAACTGGTAACCATTGCCTCTTGTCCTTCTGCTGTGCACCTCTGAGAAAATCTGGCCCTGTCTTCTCTGTAAGCTCCCTTTATGTAGGGATATTGATAGTGAGAAGCCCCCTGAGCCTCCTCTCCCTGTTTGTTTAGTCTTTCCGCATACATTGTGTGCTCCAGCCCCCAGCCACGTGAATTCATTCCAGTTTGTCAACATCTCTCTTGTACTGGGGGAGTCCCAAAACTGAACATGGTATCCCAAGTGAGGCAGGTGAGTAAAAGGGAATAATCACTTCCAATTGACTTGCAGACTACACTCTCAGGAAAGCAATCCAGCATGTATTTAGCTGTCGTTGCTGCCTGGGCACCTGTACTGAGGTTGTTCCTTCCCAAATGCAGGACTTTGCTTGTGCAGTTTCTGGCAGCCCGTTATTCCAGCTTCTAGATGTCCTTCTGAATGGCAAAACCCTCCAGTGTCTTGACAGATCTCCCTTCCCAATTTGGGGTCATCTGCAAATTTGCTGAGAGCGCATTGCATCCGATCAGCCAGGTGAAGATGGGAAACGCTATGAGCTCCAGTATTGACCCCTGAGAAACATCCCTTGTAACCACTTGTGAAAAGTTCAAGCTCGGTAGCAGTACTCTTTGGCTACGGTCAGATCGTTTCTTTATACCCATGGGAAAGGAAAATGGCTGTAGCAAGCAGGGGCTCTTTTTCCCTTGAAATGAGAAAGTTAAATTCTTAATATCAGTTTTTTCTTGAATGAGAGTGTTCTTTGCTGATTTTTATGGCAACGTAGTAGAATAGAGTTATTACATAAAAACAGCAGAAAAGGATCATTGTAATGTTTTGTATACAACATGATATTCAATTTTGTCCTAATAGGCTTACTCCTCATCTAGTTCAGTTCAGCTGCAAAAAGTCAGAAGCACTGCTGCACATATTCTAGACAAAATGCTCTTTTGAAAATCATCTTAAAATTTCATATAACCACTGGTATGGAACTGCCAATACTGGTCCTGGTCTGCGCAATGCTGATGTATCCTTATGCCTGTGGAAGATGAGTGCGCTGAGCCCCAGATGAGTTTGATTGCCAAAAGGTTATGTGCGCTTAGCTGAAGGATTTGGGGACAAAGAAGGGGGACGGCTTCAGCGTGTGGTTGCGGTCTGGAGAACTGCCCTCTCCTCATCACAGCCTGAGTCCCTGTGATTCTTTTCACTTAGATCAATTTAATAAACGGAGAGATACAAATTTTCATTACTGTCAGCATGGCGCAGCCAATACAAGAGTGAAAGATCAAGCTGTGTGCCTGCTCCGCTTCCCCTATCCGCAGCGTGGTCGCCAGCTCGGTTGTGTCCTGGGCTCCTCGGTGCGGGGATGAGGATGGACTGCCAGTGGGGAAAAGGTCACCGGCTGATCTTTCAGTGCACCAGACTGAGGCTGCAGGCTGAACAACATGAAATAACTTGTTTTGATTTGTAAACCAAGCAAGCTGGGGAGAACCATTGGGGGAATAGCTCTGAAACCACGTAATGCCATGGCCGTGCGTGGCTTTGATCACAAAGTCAATGCTCATCCCTTTCCTTTGTAAACATCTTTTTCAAATAGACCGAGATGACTTTTTCTCCTTCCTAACGACACCTCCCTAGACAGCTGACTTTTGCTGTGCGGTGAGGATTACAGCTAGAGGAAATCCTCCTCCCCTTGCCCATCCCCACAAGCGATATTGTCTTCTCCTGGGAAAGTGTGTGTGTGCTACGTCTGTCCACCTCCCCACCTGGGAGACAGTTCAAGGGCTGACTTGGCCACCCGTATTTTTGTGGATGCTGCTGAGCAGTGGTGCTCCAGCATCCAAGCCCAACATTTGGCTTTTTAATTTGTATTGTTTTAATGCAATCGAAGGTGCTAAATAACAGCGCTCTGCTTCTGGGGAGTGCAGGAAGATCATGTTAGCTTTAGCCTGGGCTGGTTAATTATTGATGGAGAGGCGATAGCTCCAGGCCCGTCTCCTCCTTCCCTCCCCTTCCTTTCATTCTCTCTCTTCCCCATATGAAACTCAATTAATATGCTACATTATTTCAGGACAAAACCTGATCTTAAAATATGCAAAATAAAAAGTTTTCAATTTTATGCCTTCAGTCACCTTGGCAGGGGGTATTTTTAGCCCGATTTCCACATGAGTATTATATCATAAAACGGCTGATTAAAATGAGGTAACATGACAGGAATGGCTCATAGTGAATGGATATGTTATTTGTCCTGTTGAAAGGACGTTACTGTAACCTTGCCTGCAATCCTGCAGAGTGGTTCCCAGTAAGTTATGTGCTATCTAACTTTCCCTGAAATTTATTCCTAACAATTGACATGTAGATTATCAATGCAGCAGAAGTCTTTGATATTCTCTTTGGAGTGGGGGGTGGCAAGTAAGCACCTTTCAAACAAAAATCCAAAGCGCCCATTGATAAAACTGAAGATACGTAATTTGGAATTTTTAAAATTCTGGATTTTAGTAGAGGAATAAAAGCATTGAAAGAATCAGGCAATCAAAAAAAAGTGAGTTTTTTGTTCTCATTTCAAAGGGTTTTGCCTTCACTTGAGTAAGGTATTTAATTTCTAAAGCAGATACCTGCTATAGTGTGAGCCTATTATTTTAGAAAAATTACAGTGTTATCTTTTGTATTGAAGATGTAAAATTAACCAATGAAAAAGTTTCCTGGGTTAACAGTAACATCATTTTAGTAGAACGTTTTTCAGCAATAGATCTTGAAGTACTAAACAGAAAACATCAGGGTCATCCTTCGGACTTGATGGGTAGGGAAACCAAAGCACAGAGTGAACCACCAGTTTGCCCAGCATACCAGTGGCACGGCTCTAAACCAAATGCAGGTGTTCAGAGTTCTGCTCTGGCACTGTGTGCTCAATAGTATCACTGGCATCGTGTGCTGAGGGACAGGGAGATCTGCAATTGATAATCTCCATTTTCAAGAAACATCAAGGAAATACTAGAAATACAAACTGCATTTGAAATCTCTTTGCAGAACCTGATGCCAGAGTCTTTCACCAGAATAACTTTCTTTAAGGCATCCCGCTTCTCTTCACTCCCTTCTTTTCACAGATCTGATGATTGAAAGGTCTGAAGGAGAATTGCTGTGGTCATCCTATCCCTAAATATCACAGATGCTACTACTTCACTTCTTAATTTCTGCACTGCACCCAGTAAATTTGGGTTGATGGACTGCAGGATTTTCAGAAGGATAACAGATTTTGCTCTGAATTTTCCACATCTGTTGTGGTTTAACCTCAGCTGGCAACTGAGCACCACACAGCCGCTCACTCACTCCCCCCTGCCCCGGTGGGATGGGGGAGAGAATTGGAAGAGTAAAAGTGAGAAAACTTGTGGGTTGAGAAAAGAACAGTTTAATAATTAAAATAAAGTAAAACAGTAATAATAGTAATAATAATAGAAGAATATACAAAGCAAGTGATGCACAATGCAATTGCTCACCACCTGCTGACCGATGCCCAGCCAGTCCCCAAGCAGCGGTCACTGCCCCCCCGACCAACTCCCCCCTAGTTTATATACTGATGTCACATGGTATGGAATGTCCCTTTGGCCAGTTTGGGTCAGCTGTCCTGGCTGTGCCCCCTCCCAG
>NW_008795932.1:2217791-2237129 GCF_000699145.1 Aptenodytes forsteri
CAGCTGTCCTGGCTGTGCCCCCTCCCAGCTTCTCGCTGGCAGAGCATGGGAAGCTGAAAAGTCCTTGACTTAGTATAAACACTGCTTAGCAACAACTAAGACATCAGTGTGTTATCACATTATTCTCCTACTAAATCCAAAACACAGCACTGTACCAGCTACTAGGAAGGAAATTAACTCTATCCCAGCCGAAACCAGGACATCCTTTAAAAATTGACCACCCCTATGACTCATCTTTTATTTCCCATTCTGATTTCTCTAGGTTTAACCTCTGCCACTGGATGTCATTCTGCCTTTGCTAGAGTGGAGCACCTTTCCAACATCAAATAAATGAAAGTAGCCTCTAATATCAGTTCCCTGAGCAGATACAGTGACCCAGGTGGTGTTTCATTTTTTTCTGTTCTGCCTTTCAGTTTCTGCCCAACAGAGTCAAGACTAGTTGAGAAAAGGACACAAACCTTTTCTGTATTCAGTGGTAAAAGGCTTTGAGAAAGTCTCCAACGTAGTGAATTTTTCCTCAAAACTGTGACTTGTTTCTCTGCTGATTGAGAATTTAAAAAAGACCAAAGGATATTTGCGGTCCTAATGACAAACAGATACATGTACATTGTGCACTTACGTTATCAGCCGCTGTTATGTTAATGATTGATGTAACTAAGGCTGTGGCTTGTTTCTTTAGCTTGGGTATAAGTTAGGATTGCTGTAGATAGAGCTAGAGACACATGGGGTTAAGGAAAGGGGACTTCTGTCTGGCAATATAGGCAGGAAGCTGGTTTTTAGCTTTATTTCCTAAGGAAATTTGTGTCTGCAATGCTGCCTGTTTATATGCCTGTTCCCAGTAATTTTTCAAGGCACTTGTTGATTTCAACAGTATGTGAAATAGGACAGAAATCTCAAAAAATAATTACGTTCCTACAAGTCAGCACAGGGCCAGAGATGGTTTCTTGTACCCTTGAAGGGATCACAGAGTCTGGGTAGGAGCTGGGGTGATTGCGGGAGTGATGGTGCAGGACATGGGACAGGGAGCGCAGCTTTTGCAGGAAATTGGGCGTTTTTTTTCTTCTGCTGCTTGCAGGAAAACGTACTCTCTGTGTATGAATTTCCTGACCATGTGCTGTGATTTTGAAGATGTAGTGGCCAACCTGTTTGCTGGGGGGACAGGTTTAAGACCTCAGCCTACGTAGCAATGGGGCACAATTCAGTGCAAATTCTGTTTCTCTGTTTCTGTCCTTTCATTCTCTCTCTGTGAAGGAAAAGGGGTTTTGTGGGAAAGTATTCGTCTAACTCAAGGTTTGTAGCTGGTGAAGCCAGCTCATCCTTGGTCTAATTAAGTCTGAGGCTCCTGGTCAGGCAGTAACGTGCGGTTTCTTTTGGCACAATTATTTTTGCTCATTTGGTTCAACACAGAGGGAAGGGAAGTGGGTGCCAAAGAGATGGTTAGGACAAGCTGTTTGTATCTGGTCTTAAATAGGAAACAGTTTCTCCATCCTTGATTTCTTTCTCACTTTATTCGAGCTATATTAAGTGAATGTTATGCACAAGCTATTTTCAGAAAGTGGTAATTATATTAAATTATCTTCTTCCGGTATTCTTTCATTTTCTAATGTATTCAAATGCTGGTAAGATATTGTCCAGACAAGATGATGATAAAATCTGATCATCTGTTACTGTTTAGTAATGAAAGCAAAATTGGAAGATTGTGTAGCAACTTTAAAAAGGGTACTTTGACAGATTTTATTTTATTGGAGTTGTTCTAGTCTATTATTTAACAAACCATCTCTTTATTGCTTAAAGAAGTGATTGCAATATTTCACAAGGAGCTCATTTTTCTTCAATTTCTATTCACTTGTGCAGCGTTCTTCTGATAGCTTTGTGCTCTGCTTCTCATGCTAATTCCTTTTACAGCAGCTGCTGGAGAATCTTAGTGAAATTTGGCGTTTCAGGCTCCTTCACTGCCTGCCACATACAGTGCAGCAGCACAACCTGGCCGAGCATACGCGTAACCACTTCAGCACAGGCTGGTGGTAAATCTGGCCACTCGGCTCCTGAGCCTGCAAACCGTTCCTCTAATATCCTTTATTTATATGCACACCCCTTTTTAAGTCACTGTGTATAATGCAAATACTCTAACATCTTTTCAGGACCAAATTGGTATTGCTCCAGCAATGGCCAAAGCTAAATGTTTGTAGCGGAGGGAAAACATGTATAATGCAATTACCGTTTAATGGGGGTAGAACATTGCTGCAGTTTTTTGGCCAAAGGCAACCATCAGTTTACTCTCTGGTGCTATAGACTACTCTGACATTTCAAATCTAGTGAGTGATATGGTGAAAACTATATTAATTCACATGAAAATCAGCCCTGATTTGAAACTCTTGGCAGGGAGTTCTGCAGGTTAATTGAATTACAGCCTGTGCGTGCTGTTTTATCCTATCAATTTTTATCTTTTAGTTTTATTGATAGATCTTTTGCTTGCGTAGTCAGGAGAAAATGAACATGAGAGTCCAACCAGCTTTCTCATTCTTTTTCTGCTCTTCAATCATCAGTGCTTTTTCATTTCTCCTCTATAAGGAATTTATTGAAACAGTTTTCTACATTCCTGCAAACACAACCAGGCAAATTTCATTTAGGCTGCAAAGGTTTGTTAGGTCTAGCTCCAAGCCTGCTACTGTTTTCTGGGTGAAAATAAAATAGTCTTATTTTCTTTACACTTACAGATATATATGAGAATATATATGAATATGTATGTTTTACAGAGATAAGAAATCTTGGAATTTTACAGTTGCTGATTTAAGGTGTAGCAAATAACTTGTATCTTCTATGCAGGCTGTCAGAGGAACTTTTACAGAGGTTAGAAATGGAAGGTAAAATGGTATCCTCCTCTCTTAGTATATCCTGTCATTGTCTCTGCAGGGCAGCTCTTATAAAAGGATTCTCCTCTATACATCCCCTAGCGTTTACCAAAAATCAGCCCTGAACAGAAGTTGGCAGTCAGTGGTTGCACACAAAGAAAGCTGGGCGGTGGTGTTTCTTCAAACACCTTCTTCATTCTCAACCTGGCTTGAAGACTTTGCCACCAAAGAGCCATTTTACACCCAGTGCCCCGTTTCACTTATCTGAAAGACAAACCCATTGCAGGGGGCGTTTAATTGCCTGCCTGTTTTCGGCTCTGCTGTTGCTGTATGCTTCTCTTAGCTGTCAGTTCTGAGACTCTGGCTTTTTGCAAACAAAAAAAATGAATTCTCTGTTATGTACTGTGGTCTGGGTGATCCGTAGGTTGGTGTATATCACCAGATAATATTTGTTCGTGCAGACACCAGCCTTCAGATACTGCTTTTCACTATAGCTCTGTACTCCCCATTAGTATTACTACTATTATTTTTAATATTGGTGCTGATGCTGTACTTGTCGTGGACTCTGAGCGAGGCACTTCTCCCAGTACCTTACTGTACTTTACAGTTTCCGTGTAATCACCACACATTTCAGAGCCAAATTTTAGTCTTGCAAACACAAGAGTTATATTCACAGGCCTTCCCTGAGCAAAGTTCAAGTCCTCTGCTCTACTTCAGGTAGACAGAAATGTGTTTAAGGTAGACTGTGTCATAAAGTTTATCCCAGCCCATTCCCTACCCTCAGCCCCCAGCTCTATACTCATAGCATGTCCATTTTGCTCTCACAGATTGATCTAACGTGAAAATTGTGATATAGAGATGAGGTTTTCCTGCTACGCCCTGAAGGTGAGCCTGGGAGGGGAGATTCATGCTCCAAGTCCTCATCAGCTTTTCCAAACCTGCTGCTCAAGGGACGCAGGGGATGTCTACAAGCAGAGTCTCAGCAATGTGTGCAGTGTTGCGATGTTGCTGCAATGCTCATGAGCAATTCTTGTGGATGGTGAAAGGCACTTTTAATAAAAAACCCCACATTTACCACATGCTTTTTTGAGGAGCTGGGTTGCCACTGGGGTAATCACTCTAATGGAATTGGAAAGGTATCGTGCTACAGTTGTTTTCATACTTATGTAGTGTTTTCTTTGGCTATTATTTTAGTTTTACTGGGTCCACTATTGTATTTCCCAATCAGAGCTAAACACTCCCGAGCCCTGGGGTTTTTTGCAATTATTGCCACTGACAGAGCAAACAGGAGAGAGGAATCTAAGCCGTTGCTACAGAGGCTGTATATAACACAATACCCGTGGAGCACTAGGCATAATAACCGTAACATGAAAAATGAGCTATTGATTCTCTGCCCACTTCTAGGGAACGAAAAACTTCCTCCCAATCCGTAAGCCAGTGCGCTGACAGCATCATCCTCCTGAGTGCTTGTCCGCAGAGGTCTGACTCCGTCCTCTGGTCACCATTTAGTTTAGACTAATGAAAATGCATGTGTATTTGAGGAAAAAGCTTGTCATAGGCTTATTTAGTGGCTGTGCAGCGTCACCCGTGCAATGATTTCACAGCACATAGGCATGCAAGACGTTGTTTTGACTTCGGTGGGTACCAGTCCTGCCTTACGTCTCAGGGAGGAGCGAGGGCTGAATCACGGAAAGCATCAAGAGGCAATTCTGGCATCCTTATTCAGAGCATTGTTTCAACCTCTGCATACTTGCACTGTGCATAAACGTCCTACTTGTTGTGAGCAAAGATGTCATGGTTTAAGTGATTTTAGCCTAATCACACAGGAAATGATCAGGAAAGATTAACCCCCAATCCTGTGTTATAAGTAGAGACAATACGAGAAGTGATCACTCCCATCCTCATGAGCTAAAATTCAGCTGTTTCCTTTGATGTGATCAACTATTTAGTCATGCTTGAAATTTTCCTTTTGCTTCTCGTTATTGGCATTTTCAGCAGTGCCCCGTGCGGGTTTGCTCTGACCTCTTCTGTGTGCGGTGGCCTGGGAAGTGATGGCCCCATGGACACATCTGCCATGAGAACTGACATCAATTTTCCTTTCCTTGACATTCGTCTCATTGGTTTTAGGTACCAATTACAGGGCAAATAGCCCGCACAAGGCAGTATTAGTTCTTTGTGGGCAGCTGAAAGAGAAGCGCCGTGTGGATATCAGTAAAACTTGGCCGCTTGTTTCATTGGCATCAGTGCCAGCGTTTTCTTTGGTTTGCTCCATGCAGATTTGGGACCTTGTGTTTCATTTGGAATTCTGCTCGGGACTGAACCCAAGCTTGGGAAACGACACTGCCAAGTTTTCTCTGGTTTTGTGTCAAGAGCAACTTTGGATTGAAGCTGGAACTGAACCAGGCATGTGATCTAACTCCTATACTGTCTCATACGTTGAGGAAAGCCAGTCTCGTCTAGCCAAAATGGAGTCAGACAGAGGGTGTTCTATTTTCCTGATGTAAGATTAAAGTAACATCCATGGACGTTTTTACTCTCCCTTTTATTCTTGGTCTCACAAAAGAACATTTGTGGAACAAACCTTCAATGTGAAGGTTGTGAATGTTCTTTTTTCCCCCTCTCCATTTCTGAAGTAGCGCATTGAAGGATGACTCTGCCTGTTTCGAGTGTGTGGTTGAAGGAAAAGGATGTGAGAGCAGTGAGTGAAGCCCAGTGGTTGAATGCCAGGTGCCTGGAGCTGCTGCATGCCCATAACCTTGGTGACAGGTCCCCAAAAGCAGCATCTGACCCCCTCTTTGAATACTTTGAAGTGTTCTGCTGGGCACTGTGCTGAAAGCGTCACCTGAGTATAATATATAAGAACCCAAGTAAATTGTTTGATGTGTCAGCATATCTGTTAATACAAATAATTAATGAGAAGATTGATTTTTGGACCGAATTCCTTCTTCTCTCAGGGAGAGAGATGATCTCACTGAAGGTATCTTGCTCTTTATTTAGGTATTTCTGCACTATTTGTCACATACCAGAACAGGCATTGTGAAAGAGGATTGAGATGGCGTTTATACCTCTTTTCAACAAAATGCATAGCATGAGACTCTCAAATGTGAGCAGTGGCTCTGTATAACCCCACAAACAGTCAGGAGGAACAGGGAAATGAACTGCAAACACCTTTTGTGCCCCGCTGTTACCTCCCCTAGATCATTATCCCTTCGTTGATTTGTGCCAAAGCATCTGTGTGCCGCTGTGCCGAACATTTCTGCCTTGACACTGGGTCTCTGAAACCAGAGAGCCCCTTCCATGGTCTTCTGCTGAGCTCTGCCTTCCAGCACAGAGGGGAGACCTTAGGCACGGGCCATTAGGTTTTATGTTCCCGGCTGTAGCTCCTGTTATTTTTGCTCATGCAAAATATCTGTGCTGTTGACAGGAATTAATTTGCTCAAATCGGGAAGACCGAGAGAGATGTTTTAGGATATATTTTTGTTTTGGATGGAGATCCGACTCCCACCTATTCATAACTAACAAGTTTTATTTTTAGCATTTGGATGCAGAGTGATAAACAGGCATGGGAAAAAATCAACCTCAAACTCTGTTTTCAAATGTATAGAGAGATCACTATTTTGTGGAGTTTCTGCTATCTCTTGTCATATCAGTGTGTGTTTCTGAGCTCTGTGCTGAATCAATCTATTTGCTTTCCCTCTTGGGCTGCCTTTCAAGCAACACCTGACCGATGCTGATCAGCCGAGAGAGATGTGATATGTGACCTACCCACTCGACTTACAGCAAATCAGGCTCCGCACAGTCTATTTTTAGAAGTCCAGTTTCTGTGTTAGGCTCCTGGAATTCTGTGCTTGCTTCATCTGGAGTATGACAAAAAATCTTTTGATTAATTTCAGAGGCAAAGCTCCTTGGAATAAAATTTGGTTTAATAATGGAGATGCATTAAAAATTTATATGAGAAATGGGAATTTATGCCTTTGGGAACTTAAATTTAAATGCAATCTACCTGAAACAGACACTCAGGATGTGATAAACATGAGATTCACGTTGAACGTTTGAGCCCTGTTGAGGTCTCCAATCCCGTCCTGTTTAAAAACCTTTCTGCGTAGGAGCTGGTTACCACGCTTCCCACTCACAGCCTATTTTCTAGCCTAAGTGAACACACTCCCTCCAGGTTTTTCCTTGGTAAGGTGAAAGCCTCTTACCTTTCTTGTTACCATCTTCTGACCATTTTTCCCGCTGACCCGTGCTGAGTCTCAAAGTGTGGGCCAAATCCAAACCTGGTGCTCGTGCTGAAATGCCAGCAAAGCTGCATGCAACGGAGCGATGCCCTCCCGGACTTTCCTGCGTATGTTAGTTACAGCTCAGAGGGACATGCGGGTATTTCGCTATACAAGCCACTTGTGCCTGGTTAGCCAATCTGCTAGCAGAGAGCCTTCCGTGAGCTGCTGGTCCCTAGGCCAGGTTTTTGGGTGGTTTTTTTTTAGCTGCTAGATATTTACATTTGCATTCTCTTGCTGAAGATTAGTATTCTGTCCTCTTCTTCAGTGAATTGCATTTTACTGATTTTTATCAAAATCCCATTGGATTTTAATTCTTGTGCTCCAAATCATCAGTAGCACCTTCCAGTTTGAATCAGTTTTCCTTTATTTTTTAGATTTTTTTTTCCCTCCCTAGAACTTAAGATGTCAGTGAAAATATTGGCTAGACCTCAGGACTCACCCTCATGGGTTTCACCTCTTTGAAATATTCTGAAGTATTTTTGGCAAAGATACCAGATTTTCAATGATCTGTCTTTGAATACAGATTTTCAATTGTCTTTAAATCATGTGCGTTACACACAGATTCAGGCCACAAATGGAAAGGTAGATAGTGAAGTGCCATGGAAAAGGCTGTCATTGCTCTTCTTCTATCCCAGCTGGAAGCAGGAAACTCTCTGATTATCAGTAATTATTTTTTGGTTCAGCCCTGTTTTGTAGACCTGCCTCAGCCAGCCTTTGAGCTCAGAGCAAGGAGTTAAAAGCAGATAACCCACAAAGATTTTATATCTGTGACAATATGAAACGGGGCACCCTGAGGCAGTAGATATTTTTAAAGTTGGGTTTAAGAAAATGAAAAAAGAGATGATGTAGTTTAATTCTGGGGTATAAACACAGGGCTGAGAATCCAGAGCCTTAAAGCTTTACACCTGGCTCAGTGACTCGGCATTGCAAAAGGAAAATTGTGTTCTGGATCACATTGTCTTTTTTTAAAAAAGATATGTGTAGGCAAAGTGCACTAATTTACCACTGTGAAGGCATAACATTTTTTAAATTTACTTGTGCCCACACAAGTTGAAATGGAAACTATTATTTTAATGTTAAGCATTACCTTTTTTTTGTTACCCTGCAAGGTCTGGATCTGCACTCTTTTCCAATGAGTGCTGGACTTCAATCAGATTTTGGTCTTACATATCAATCCTATTTTTTCTTCCATCTTTTATTCCAGTTTGTTTCTTGCCTTTTGCAACTCTTCTAAAATCTATTTAGTTTTTGTGTTCTGCTTAATATACTCTCCCAATATTTAATTTGTTGGAGGTTAACAGCATTCTGATTGAAATTTCCGTCAGCTCAGAAATAGTATCAAAGGAGAAAATGATAGACGGGGGAAATCTGGGGTATTTTTAAATCGAAAAGGCTAATTTAGACTAAATGCAAAATGGGTGTGAGCAACTGCCCTAGTATTTTCACAATAGCCAACCAGATGCCATCTGAAAAAAAAAAAAGCCCTAATATCCTCATTTCTTTTTATGCTAAAACATTGGCAGGTATTGATATAGGAGGCAAACTAACTCATTTGAACTAAATTGGGCAGTTCATACTGAACAAAAGGCATTCAGCTGCAGTTGCATAAAACATGGTACAGAGACCCCTGCATCCTGGAAAGCAATGTGTGAAATTGCCTCAGAACTGTGTGTTTGTTTGTCAAATTATTGTTTTTCACTTTTGAGTTTGTTTTTACTGAGATTTTTCTGTCCGACTCTCCTCTCACTTCCAATGTGCAGACTGGAGTAATTGCATCTAAAATTTGGCAGTGCAGGACTGGGAGTAAGGAGCATGGTACCGTCTACTCTGACCAGCCTTTCAACAACTCAGTTGGACATGCAGAAGAAAAAGTCACAGCAGAAAGTTTTGAATATTTGCCCGGAGATAAATTTGGGTTTTGCCATGGCAGCAATGGTTTGCCATTGCCATGGCTGTAAGAAATTTGGCCTTGATTAAGATTGTTGTCTTGAAAACCCTGGAGATTTAAATCCTCTATAGATGTGATTGTCATCACAGCAAAGAGACTCCACTGAAAGGTTTTTCTATGGAAGTGAGAAACCTTTGGGTACCAAGAGTGCTTTTTTTCTGATGTATTTTTAGCATTGATCATGAACTGTTAAGAACAGGAGCAAAATATTGGGTAGGATATACCAATTTATTTTTATTTTCACAAGGTATTATTTTTCTATACTTTATGAATATGCCCTGTGTGTAGCTAAAGCTTCCTGCCTAGCTTAGTTAAATCCTCTGCAAGGATCGGTCCTTCTTCCACCCCTGACTATGCTGTAGTCACTTGTCAGCTCGTTTGGGTTTTTTTTTCCCCATAATGTATCCACCTCGAAACGCTCATCCCATTGCTAAGAGCACAGTCTATTGTCAAATTTAGTCTCTAGATAGGCAGGCACAGTGAATGATTGGCCTGATTCAGCTCTGTTAATTCATTAACTACACAGATGTAAAGAAGTTGCACAAATATTATTGCAAGTAACACCAGAATCAAGCCTACAGAAAAGCCATCCCTACCACAGTAATGGGAAGGTTCAATCAATGTATGGAATGAATAAATTCCATCAATAGATATTTGAGGTCATATTGTGAAACTCTTAATATTGGGAAAATTCACTATGGGTGAACTTCTTGAAAGTTCAGTCACTTTCTAATCTCAGGGTTTGATCCAATCACGTTTCATGAAGAAAATTATTTTAAATTTAATTGGTTAGTACAAGTCACACTGAGGATGATGAGGATTAATTGTCTTTGTGTATGAGCTTTTTTGATCTGCCAAATGCCTTTGCAAGAAGCATCACATAAGACAAAAAAAAAAAAAAAGCCACTAGGAAATCAAAAGAGAAAGGAAAAAAGAGCCCACTATGTGGTCTTTGAGATTCCCTTTTGTAGCATGATTTATTGGCCTCTCAGTTTTGTTTCAGTCCCCAGCTTGGAGGACGGTAGCTTACAGTGCAACCATGTAGGCTGGCTTGACAGAGATGCATGTTGGATCTGTAATGCAGAGAAAGCTGGAAGGAAAGGTGGCTGAGAGTTCAGGGAAGTAAGGCAGCCTTTTTTCTTTCTTTCTTTCTTGCTCTCTTTCTTTGTTTCTTTTTTCCTTTTTTTTAAAGGAGTTCTTGCGTAACATCACGCATTTGCTAAACTATTCATTTTCCCTAGGCCGTTGAAAGTTTATATTTGCTTGTCCTCATTATATTTTTGCATTACTTACTACTTATACAGAAGTCTAACTTCATGTCATTGATTTCTCTTAATAACCAAATAGCCATAAATCAGCAGCAAGATAAACAACTTCCAGTAGTATCGCCATGCATTGATATTTATCTTTACAGTGGATGTGAAACAAGATGAGTTACAGAAACCCCACCTACACTTGCAACACCTACATGTTTCTCAACTGTTTTTATGCCCCTGCTATCTGAAAATGGATTTAGCATTAGAAATGTGCCTTCAAAATATTGATAACAATAAAAAGGCATCCCACTGAATTACTGTAAAGTTGAGACTGTAGGAGTTTGTGCATAATTGTCTCTCTTGTATGCTATCGGTGATATTTATCTCCCTTAGTTTGAATTGCCTGAAAGTCCAGGCTCTGTCCACCATCAGTGGAGTGAGATGAGTAGTCCCAGGGCAATTCTTCCCATCCTACAAGACTGCCCAAGGTAGGTGGAACGGAGACATCTTTGTAAGCGTATTTATCTCCATGAACTTAGAGAGGATCATGCTTTTACATGGCTGCAGTTTGAGAAGATGAATCCTATTGATGGGAATGATTAGATTAGTACTGTATCATGCCTCGTATGTAGAAGACATTGTAATAGTACTTATTTTATGGGGCAGGTCTGAGGAAGAAGTATATTGTACCTGACTAAAGAACTCTCCTGTGTGGAAATGCACATATAGATTCATTAGAAATTGAGGACAGATCATCAACTCTTTTTGTCACAGGACGCTAAGTGTCACTCAACTACACTATTACCAGCCTGAAGACATTAGGGATATAAATTTCAGTCTTCCAGAAATTCAAATGTGGGCTTCAGGCAGAAAAAGAAACAAGAAAAATCCTAGTGCCCATGGCCCATGTTAAATTACTGTGTAGGTGGAGTTCCCTCAGGAGACCCTATCCTCCTGTCTCCCAGAGAAGGTTGAAAAATCCCAAAGGATGGGAGGCTCAGCCTGTGCTCCAGCATTGTTGTACGTTAAAAATAGCGACAGCTGTCTCACACGATGCTCTCCTGACCCTCTTCTTCCTGGTTTTCATTAAAATGCAGAATTTGTTGTAGCCTTCCAAGCTGCTCGGTGTGATGCCACTTCGAGGAGAGGCTGTGGTTGCTCTGTGTGGCTCGCTCTTCCTTCTTGATATTCCTATCATGGCTTTGTATGAGATGAATAAGTTGGGGAGGCAATTCAACTGGAATTGTTTGAAGCAACGGATGATTATGATTTTCCATGGCGAATGTAAGTCTTGGCATTGTCAGACAATAACTCATCCTGGGTTCTTCTGATAAATTGGCTCGATCATGGCTGATGAGCGCTGTATAGCCACAGTGGCTGTGGCAGCAAATCTTTCAGAATCATTGCAAATGTGTTCATCTTCAAATAAAGCGATAGAGGCATTTTTTTCAGTGAAACCTTTGTGACTGATGCCACAGGCTGGTTTGGCATGACTAAAAATTCACCCTGTCCATTTTCATTCAAGATCTCCTATTCAGCCTCACAATGTCCCGTTAATGAAACCATTTAGGAAAATGATTCTATTTTGCGGTAATACTGGCAGACAAGGGAGGCTCATGCTTGTTAAGCAAACTGGCTCATACACTGACCAAATCACTGCTGCAATACTCTCTTTGAGAAGGCATTTACCACTAAGTGTTTGTTAGCACAGAGGGAACCCAAGCTGTTTCTAAACCTTTGCAAATCTAATACAGAGAAGTCTTATCCTGGAAGATCTTTTTAGGAGGTGAACTCAGGAGCTATTAAGAGGCCAGGGTATTGTTAGCAGAGAGAAGAAAATAAAATACATGCTGAAAAGAGAACATAAGATTAAAGATAATAGTTCTGCTGTAGGGGCCCCTTTAGGCAATCAGGAGAAATAGAATAAGGTTTGTAATATCCTTCTCTTTCTCTCATAGCCTAGAGAAGTCTTCATGTGCAAAATATTTTTAATCTCGTTTTCTATTTTGAGATTCTGTTTCACAAAGTCATTTTTATACATCCCAGTATAAACACTGCAGCAGATTTAAGAGGGATTTTGTGTCTGTCAAAATTAAGTGCATCAGTCTGTGTGCGAGGCTGGGAAACGTTAGGAGGCAATCATAGAAAAACAAACATACAAAAAAGGCAAACATCAAGTATGAAATAGTTTTATGTTTCAGATAAGTGACTTTATTCCCAAAGCTGACTAATGACGGAGGAGAGAGAGGTTATTCAGTGGTTATCACAGACGATGGATGATTAGGGCTTTTTGGTTCTTTTTCTTTGCTGACTCATTTTCTGGCCTTTAATGAGTCAAACTCTGTGTCATTGTAGTCTGTAAAAATGGGTGTAATATGGATGTGTGTCCCAGAAGCATTCTGAGTCTTAATTGACGTTGGCAAAATATTCTTATATTTTTGTTTGAAGACACTAAAATGAAAATAGCATTGCTAACAGAAGCACCAACTCTTTCCATGTGAACATTTCTGCATGGAACCACACTCTTGCGGACCTAAATCTTGTGGATTTTCATTGCTTTCCCTTAGTTTTTATACTTCGTGGATTATGTAGAAAGCTGAATGTTTCCACTGGTGCATTCAGCAATGCCACTCGAATCTGACATTTGTATCTTCCCATGTTTCTCTTTCTTTCTCCAGCATGAACGCTTTTATATTGAAATTTAAGGTTTATCCAAATTGAGCTTTCTCCTTTACAGTTGCTGTAGCTCTGCTTTTGTATATGCTGCCAGGTCTTTGGGAGCGTGAATGTGTTAAGTCCCTCTCCCATGAAAGCCTGGGACAAAATTCCATTGATTTTCAGTAGGGCAAGATCAGATTCAATATTAAGAAAACTCCATTTCCTGCTAATAATCTATTTTGGTCTCCAGACAATTTGCAGATTTGCCTTTAAAAGAGATGTCTAAACCTGATCGTCTGCTTGTTTTGTTCTCTCTAAATAACCTGCAAAAAATTACATTTATAAGGTTCAGTCCTGCAGATTCTTATCAGCATTGTTGCTGCTCAGTCAAAGGTGACCCTTTTTATAAATAAGGATTACTTCTTAGAATAGAGGCTGGCAGTATCAAGCACTAAAATTCTCACAGCCGTTTGTATTTCAGACCAAATTTCATGTCAGTCAGCTGACTACGTTTGCTTTGACTGCAGCGAAGCCTGGTAAATAGAAATCGGACGAATTAATAGTGAACTCAACTGAAACAGGAAAGTTTGAAGAGATGCTAAAAGAAAAAAAGGTCTTAGGCAAGTAGGGACCATGGCTTGAATGAGAGAGAATAGTTGTCATGTTGGAGGGCATGTGGATTACGTGGTCAGTAATACTTAGTGCAAGACCAGCCCTATTCTAAGCAGTAGTCTGTAAATTGTGTTAAATAGAATATAAACAGGATTTCCAAAGAGGGATTACACAATGCGAATTAAGGGAAGTACTAATAAGGAGGGATAGAAATTGTGAAGCAGAGACATGGTTATGGTACAAGTCCCAGGAAAGAGACACTGAAGTGCTGAGCATTTCTTGCAGCATCTTTGATGAGATTTTGAGAGGTTCAGAGCTGGGCAAACACAAACCATAGGAGAAAAATTGGCAGAGATGCGGGGCCATATTCAGACTGTTTTTCTACAGAAGCCTATCTTTAGCATCTGAATTTGAGAAAGTGATCAGTGATTCAGGCCACCTACAATCCAGCGCTGCCAGACCCGGCTGTCTGCACTGTCAGTGGAGAAAAGCAGTCATGGTACCTAAATTAGCTACTGGGAGCAGATCATTCTGAATACAGCCCTGAATTTAGGAATGGAAGTAAGTTCTTGGACTGTTTAACTAAAGAAGGCTGTTGAAACAGCTGGGGACCCAAAAGAATGCAAGTGTGCATATTACTTGGCTCTGATTTCCTAATTTAATAACTATGGAGGAACGTGAAAATCTGGTTTACTTTAAGGTAAAATTTAGGGGAAAAAATATAAGGAGAAAATAGAAAGTAATGGTGGTTTTTCCAGTGCCCCTACATACTTTGGGCAAGGATTTAAAGTCATGCACAATGGGAAAATTCTAGGTATTCAGTGAGGAACCTTAAAACAGAAGGAGTGCAATGAACAGGGCAGCACTGCAGCCTGTAGCAAAAAAGGCCATGTAATTGCAAGTAGGATTGCGTTTAGCTGATACGGTGATTCCGGTGAACATATTTATCAGGAGTCACGTATTCACTGTTGCTCATTATCTTTTTAATATGGTTGCTTATTATCAAGGTTCTTTTGTGTTGTTTTGCTTTTTGTAGCTGTATTTTGGTTTTAACTCATTGTCACGCTTTAAAATTTTAGCGCTAATAATAATTAGAGACAGATTTTAGTTGTCCCATGTGGGTCCATTATGCTCACTCTTCCTTGGTTTTTTTTTTTCCCCCTTCTTTATCTGGTATGTTGTGCTTAGGTTTGTGTACAATAATGCCTAATGAATTTCATGGGTGAATAAAAAAACTTGTGCAAATAAGAGAGGAGACAAAGAGGAGGAAAATGAGGATGCTTCAGTTCAGAAGTGTAGGAAAAGCTAAGAAAATTGTAGCAGAAAACCTGTATTACACAATTCTCTTGCATATCTCTGACAAAGATGATTTTAGCCTCTTGATGTAAAAAAAAATAAAAATTTAGAAGTCAGTGGGTGGCTTTTCAAACGGCTCAGTGGGTTTTGGCTGACTAATACTCTGAGTCTTAAAGAATATGAGCAAAGTACTGTTGTTACCTGTCAGGGAGGACATGATTGCTCTGCCCAAAAATGAAGCAATGTTTAGGGTGGAATTCACTTGGCCTGATGTTGGATGGCTACACCTGAGCTAGTCCCTGAGCTTATGCCAAACCCAGGGGAAACCTGATCAGTTTTTTTTTTCCTGGAGTGGGGCCACTGAGGTCAAGAAAATGAATGCTGTCAGTCTCTCAATCTCATGTTGCTTCAGATAGGCACAAAAGATCTGCCTGTCTTTTAATGATGTAACATAACGAGACTCCTTCGGATTCTCCCCGCTGTAAATGGAAGGAGTAAGGCGGATAAGAAAGCTCCGGACATGCTCAGCTGTGGGTAAGGGATTTGTGACAGTAGAGATCTGCCTCTGAAATGAGCCCGCGGGCGGATGGTCTGTATCCAAGCCTCGACCATCATCAAGAAATAGTGCTGAACTTCTTTAAAAAAAAGAAATTATATGAATGGCATTCGCAGTGCTGCTGCTCTCGCTTTCCAGGCAGAAAAAGGCTGACCTTGTCAAATAGCAAACCGAAGAAAGATCAAAAAGCTCTTTCTCATTTTGGGTTGTTATCAAGATGGAGGTTGCTGTCAAGAAACCCTAAGGACTTTTGGTATTGATTGTACATGGAAGGTTTGGGGAGCTTTTGGTGAAAGGTGGTCGTAAATAAAACACATTTTATGATAGATGGAGTCAGAGCTCAAAAGACTCACTGGAGTCCTGTATGTATTCTTTTCCTTACCCACTGGGCCAGCATCCCTGTCTGGGAGTGTAAAATGGACAGCTAATCTCTTCCAAACAAGCCAAAATTATCTTTTCTCAACCCAGTGGATGTAATGGCTGGTATTTCAGACATCAGTTCATGCACAGTGTGAGTGCACATTGTGTTTATTGTTAAGTGTAGAAAAGTTACTTCACATTGAATATGTGAAGTATTAAGTAAGACTTCCAGATTCTCTCCTCAACAACTTCCCAGTGTGGGCAGCTAGATGTTTCCCACTGAACTCACTGGCTGACAATGCTGGTATTTGTGATGCACAGGAACATCTTTCACTCGGCAGTTCTACATGCTAACTTTGATTTCTGCTTTAGCGTCCTGGAGAGCCTGACATTGTAACGTGCTTTCTCAACTCAGTCCATACATTAGGAGAAATACCACTCGGAGGTCATAACATGCTGTTCCATCTGCTCTGTCCTGGCCTATATCCTCAGCTGGATTTGCAAATCGGGTAACGGACATAAATGTTACATGGGAACACAGGAATTACAATACCAGGTCAGAGCAGTTGCCTGCCTCGTCTGGGATTATGTCTGGCAGAGTTGGCACCATGTGCCTCAGGAAAAGGAGTGTGCTGGAGAGTAGGACCATGCATGTGTTGGGAAGATGAATGGTGGTTTTGTGCCTTCTTATCTCTGTGTTAAGGACATACTGGAAAGGACAAGAATTCCCACATGCAGTGGCCTGTGGCGATCTGCCCTGTGGCAGAACTTTGTGGGAGCAAAACAATAAAAGTGTGTGATCATTCCTCTCTGGAAAGAAAGAGAGAGTGAGTGTGTTTGCATCTCTGTTTTTCTGTCTCTCTTTTCTCCCTCTATCTCCCCCAACGTCTTTTGAATTTGTTCACCAATTTTTAATGCAATTTGATAAAGAGGTAGAGAGCCCAGTGACAATGAAATCCCTGCAAATCTGTGAAATCTAGGGGAGAGGAGAGAGACTTTAAATGAGGGAAAGGCACTAACAAACAGACCGCAAAAACAAGCAGTCTGGGCAAAAACCTTTGCAGGCACCACCAAGCCCTTATCACAGAATGTAGAAATGTCCCTTGGAAGGGGCTGCTGGAAGTCTCCAGTCCAGCGTCCTACTCAAAGCACCAAACTACATCAGGTCAGCTTTGCCTGGGCTGAGTCTCAAATACCTGTAAGGCTGGAGATTTGACAGCCACCCCGGATGACCATTTCCAGCACTGCACTATTCTGCAAGTGAAGAATCTTTTCCTGACGTCCAGTCTGAACCTCCAACTTGGGGCCATTTGCCCATGACTGAGAAGCATTTGTCTCCATCATCTTTACAACTCCCCTTGGGGTAGTGGTAGGCTGAGATTAGATTCCCCCTTAGCCTCCTCTTCACAAAACAAACTGACGTTGAGTCAATCAACCACAAGAAAAAGAAGACGTAGGCAACCAGTACCCTCAGAATTACTTTTTCTTTTATAAATGGGAAGACAGGGGGATGAGAATTAGATGTTTCTGCACTTCCTGCAAAATTTTATAAATACAGCTCTGCAATGCATTGATCTCTATTTTTTCCTGTAGTCCTTGAAGAATAACAGCTATTGCTACTGGAACAACTACAAGTGCTTTCTTTCCAAACAAATGATAAAGTGTCTTACCTTATGTCAGCATTAAAGAACAGAAATCAGTTGTCTGTCTTGCCAGCATTATGTATTCCATGGTAAGTTCAGATACTCTCCTCTCTAGTGCAGTTTCAAATCAGTACCTCATCTGCAGAGTTGACCTAATGCCTCGTTGGATCTACCATAGTGCTCCCTTAATGTTTGAGAGTTTGCATTTCAGACCTGGGTTTTAAATAATTTCAAAATTGCAAATTTAATATTGTTTTGCTATTTCTCCCATTGCCTTTCAAAAAATCATTAAAATATTTCTATTTTATTTTTCCATAAAAAATTGTAACAGCTGTCGGTTACACAGGAAAATCAGTGCATCAGGAAAACTGGATAATGTAAAAGAAATTTAGAGATTTCCAGTATTTCCCATTAAATGTCAATTTGCATCGTTTGGGCCAGTGATGGGCTAGGATTTAGCAACTGTATATCATTGCAACCTTAGAAGTTCCGCTTGGTAGCTTGTATATTGTTGATCCATAAAGTTGTACTCTTCTCTGTACTTCCACAAAAAAAGGATGCTTTGAACACAAGCTGCCGTGGTTCGCGGCATTCGTCAGGACTGTAGTAAACTCATGAGGCGAGCGCAGCTAAAAGAGGCAGCCAACAGACGAGCAGTCCTGTGCTTTGCTTTGAGATCTGCTGGGAACTTCTGGGGCTGTCGGAGGACTCCTGGGAACTCTTCGAGGATGTTCAAGGTGCTGGCTGCAGTTGGGAAAGGATAGCTACAGGAGGCTGGTCTTCCAGCAGGCTCTAGCAGCTTTTAATGAGCTCTGCCAGCTATTCCTGATCAGAAGGTGCTTTGAGGTTTTTTTTTTTCCAGATGACTCCTAGTTAGGGAGGATCAAGCACCCTTTCAGCAGGTGCTGTGGAGAAGCCTATATAGCTGCTGGTCTTAAAGCACAGCTCCCAGATGCAGCAGTTGGTGCAGAAGTGGTCCAGAAAGAAATTGATCGGTTCTCCTCCGAGATCCTGAAGATACAAAAGCCTGAACCCCCAACTGTACTGAAGGATGTGCTGGCAGTCTGTGCTTATCAGGTTGGGAAATGAAGACTTCCATGATGGCAAAGGCAGAAGCTTGTGACTTCTGGCCTCAGGAGGAAGGCTCTTGCTCCAACTGCAGATCTGCAACTACAGAATAGCTTCAGTTCCCTGGGTGCAGATGAGGCTCTGGGAGCTCTGTCCAATGAAGCGTCTGAGCCAGCTCAGCCTGAGAAGGAAGGCTGATAGTAGTGGGTGACTCCCTCCTGTAGGGGATGGACTCCCCATCTGCCAACCTGACCTGCTGTCTAGGGATGTTTTCTGCTTACCAGTGGCTCAGATCTGGGATGTTGTAGACAGACTGCTTGGGCCTGTCCAGCCCTTGGGCTATTACCTGCTTCCACATAAGCACCAATGATACAGTCAAGGAAACCTGGAGCATATCAAGTATGGCTACATGGTTTCACAGGTCATGGTTGAGGACATGTGGTCCAGATGGTTTTCTCCTTTAGGGGGGAGGGCTAAAGAAGGAGTGGACAGACCCTGTAGGTCAGCAACTACTTGCACAGCTGGTGTCAACAGCAAGGATCTGGATTTTATGATTATGGGATCTTCTTTGGGGATTAAAGGTGGTGTCCTGGTTTCGGCAGGGATAGAGTTAATTTCCTTCCTAGTAGTTGGTACAGTGCTGTGTTTTGGATTTAGGATGAGAACAAAGTTGATAACACACCGATGTTTTAGTTGTTGCTGAGCAGTGCTTACACTAGCCAAGGACTTTTTAGTTTCCCATGCTCTGCCGACTGAGAAGGCTGGAGGTGCACAAGAAGCTGGGAGGGGGCACAGCCAAACTGGCCAAA